>NC_092569.1:35274667-35574667 GCF_037975245.1 Apostichopus japonicus
ACCGTCCCAGTTTTCGTCCCTGAAAATGTTTTGTGTGTGGGAGGGACAGAGTTTTCTCTACCTCTGGCTACGCCACTTTTAGCTACATAATAGAATGGCGTGGGCGTGCTGGTACTCATATAATTATTCATGCAAAATCATGACTGACAGTTGTCTCCGTTGGTAGCCAACCCTAGGCTCCCTGAGAAATGGGGGCCACTGTTAAAAGAACCACTTATAGCTACGCTTATAAAGTAACTTTACGCCTCTAAATAAGCTCTAGCTACGCCTATGCTGGTTAACAGATATACATTTCATTTTAAAATTTGTATCAAAGAAAAAATTTAATATCAAACCTACCATTCCATAGGTCAAAACATGCTCCTTGATTAAATATCTTATATAAATGAAAAATATTTTTCCTTATAATTTACAGTCATTATTGATGTAATTCTTACAGTCTATAAACAGATAAGTCAAAGCCCAGTGTAACAGCTGAAATGTTTATTCAATCAGATGTGAGAATACTCGATTCCGCAAACAGGATGTGATGTAGGCATCATCAAACAAGGAAGTATTGTTCATATAGCGTACCACTGACCAACTTCGAATGTTCCAAACTGTGTTAATTAGATATTTGTACATACGTATTGATAGTTTAGAATAGATCATACCGTAAATTTCACGGTATATAAGATGTATTGTACTAGTTCATGCATGTTATATAGTGCTTATTAGTAGTATCACTTCCTGTCCTTTCGATACTGCTTTAATTTTGCCTTCCAACCAAAAGCGAAGTAACTTAGCTAAAATAATGACTCATACAAGTTTCTTAAAATATCGGTAAAAGCAGCTTAACCAGAACAAGTAAATCAACATTCCTACTAGCATTGACGTCGTTTGGCACATAACTACAAAACTTTAACATAAACTACACTAAATGTATTGTAGATTAAAAGTGATCATTGTAATTAATATTCGTTTAAAACCAAATATATTTACATTGATTGAATTGCAATACCGTTGCTGTCGTTGGAACTAGAGGCACGATAGTCAATAAGCATACAGTAGCTGGTATGCGGTATTTATCGGAACAAGGACAATTCAACATTATGCAAATGAAGCTTACTGGACTATTGACTGAAAGTTCAAGATATATATAGCTGTAAATAATATTAAATTGGATTGCGCATGTCTAATAGTCTTCTTTACACACAAGCCAATAATACTTTAGATGTGCAGCAAATTTGTATAAGCTGTTCACCAAATCATATTTCAAATAAAATGATGGCATTAATGGACATCCATACTACTACGGTCATTTCAGTAGGGTGTTGGTAACCCCTAAATAGAGACCCTGTGTCATTTGCCATCTTGCACTTCATCGAATATATTTTTGCATGTCATTTATACAAACTCGAAATCATGGAGAATTGTTTCAAAGTTTGTTTGACTGTTTTGACGATTTGGAACTCGTTTGGAACAGAAATGGTAAGTCTTTCTATTGTTTAATATATTTTATATTTTACTCCATTGAAATATTTTCTGTTTCGAAAAACATAACATAAGTCGCATCAATGTGTTGTTGAGCTAACTCTGTTAATATTAAATTATGTGACAGTGAAGAGATAGCCTCTTCGAAATAATAGGAAAATATCGATAAAAGATCAAGATAAACTACAGATAGAAAGCCTTCAATTAGAAATACTCAGAAATTTTAACTTCGCGAAAAGACAGCAGTGTTTCGATAAAAATGACGAAACGTCTTTTAATTTAACCACATATATTGGAATAAAAACAAAAGATTAGCTCTAATCGGTTCTTCTTTGCTTATATACAGTATTCTTTAAAATTTGCTCACATGTAAAATACTTTGAAGAAAAGCTCATTCATACATCTCAAACGTGTTTTCGTTACACACCAATTTTTCAAAGTCAATCAAGTTTCGTGATAAGGCCAGGAAAAAGTAATCCTTTTTACAAACTTAAGAGTATATCGTTCCCAACATATCCTTTACAGCACATCTGTTCACAAGGTTTACCTTCAATGGCCAACCCTACCTTTCACAGATCCATACCATCACGTTACAACACTCAATTCATATTAAAAATTAGTGAGCTTAAATTCAAATGTAAATCATTCTAGCTCATAAATGTATACTCCATAATATTGGCTACGAGTTCGATAACTGAAAACAAGCAATTAATTTATTTCAGCGATAACTAAAACACTATACAATAACTTTAAAAAAAAGTTCTTCTTGTTAAAAATCCAATCATGAGATTCCCTTTTGAAACAGAGCGATATTCGATAAGCTTTGTATAGTTAAATGTTTTCAATGTTTTCTTTATATTTGTTATGATGCCTTGCTTTTATTTTTCGATATAAACTACATACGAATAACTTGGTTTTCATCTGCGTAAAGGCAACTTCCTTTGTCAGCTCTGTTATTTTGATATGATTTCCGAACAGACATTTTATTGCTCGTCTTTGTCCAAGTTATCCTGATGAATACATTAAAGCAACATATGCGTTAACTACTCTAAAAGAAAACAATTTCTATGTGATAATCCAATCACAAAGTTGCTTAATTGGGTAACTACAGTGAACAAAACTATAATGACAAGGTACGTCCTTTAAATTAGAAATCTATAACTTTAAACTGTTGTTCGGGTTTAATCAAATTAGAAGAAATGCTCAGTTGTACGTTTGATTATATTGTTTGAACTATCATCCAAACACGAAAGTTTCAGATATAAATTTCTAAAGAGCACCTAAATATTTACTTCCTTTACATGCTCATAGAGATCTCTTTAATAGATATCGTTATATGTGTGCCAAAGTTTGAAAAAACAGTCTTCAACAAAAAAAAGGTACTTTGAAATGTATTTTGAAAATATCATATTTTTCAAGGAAACAAAGTTGAATAACAATAAATCCAACTGGTGTACACGTCAATCTAATTTAAAACTAATTTATGGAAACTTAAATTAATGCTAAAAATAGAAAACTTAGGTTACACGGATTTATCGCAGAACGAATTATCAAAGATAAAATACTTCCACCAAGCCAGAAAAATAACAGATGTTATTTTTCAGGCAGTACGTTCTGGTTTCTAATTTTTCTCTCTTTTTGTGTTTCTCATTTCCTTCAGTTACGCTATATATTGTAAGAGATTCCAAAGAAATATAATCCCAATATTCCGTTATTCTAAATATGACGGATATTAGAGCAGAACAAATGTAAGACATGTTCCTTTATTTTATTTGAAATGATAAAGTTTGTAAAGAAAAACTCTGTCGATTTTTTTTTTTAAAAGTGACAGTTAAATGAGGCTGATTTCGTTAATGATTACGTCGAGAAGTAATATAACTTGACCAAAGGTAACTCCTTGATACCGACTCATACCTAATGTCGTATCACATTGCCAAGATAAGAGGGAAATTAAAAGGAAAAAAGAAGATTATGATTCCGAATGGGAAACTTAATTGAGATATATTTAGATATCGTTAGCTAGCTAAAACAGTAACAGAAAATGTGCACATCCCCATATATGCTCATATGGCATTCAATACATATATTTAAGAAACGATAAAATAGCTTTTCGTTTAACGTACTTCTTTGTGTAGTCTTTGTGTAATCAATCCAGACTAAAAATAAGAAAAATCAAAAGCTGCATAAATGCCTTATTAAATAAAGACAAATGCACGAAGGAATTGTATTTTTTTCTTCCATTTATTCAGTTTTTTTGACATTATAGCTCCAAATTTAGGCTGCATTCTGGACAAAGTGCGACAGGCAAATCTAAAATTTAACCCGATCATACGAATAACACTAAAGGCCGATATTACTAGCGTAATAACATAATACAGACGCAGAGAAATCTTCTATAACTTTTAATAATAAACTGATTCTTATTCTTGTTGATTGTCCTTTAAATATTTATACTTTTCAATTTATAGCTTTGTTGTTTGTATTTACTTAGACATAATCTATAACAGTAAAAAAAAAACAGAGAACAAGTGATACAACATAATTGGAGTGAGAAAATTCTCACCAAATTTATATTACATTTCAGTTTTATTAAAAAAAAGCCTTTTGACACAATCCATTTCACCAACATTTTAATGACAATCCAAAGTGATGTTTTCTGTCAAATATTGGAATATTTAAGGCTAGTTCACCATGCAAAGAACTAAATATCTAATGCATATATTAACTAAAAATATGCCATATAGTGTATTAGGTGTTAGCGTATTACATGGAAATAGACTACTACAAGAAAGACAGATATTCATGATCCTTTAAGTTATCTTTTAATTCTCTAACCACAAATACCGTAGTTTATTTTGATTTCCACACAAGGTGTTCCATAAAGTTGTGGCGATCATATAAACGTTCTTGTAACGTTTATTAGTCTCAATTTGAATACAGTAATTAAATGTAAAACCAACGCGAATATATTCTCATGTATGTTGTCTTTCAAACTTGATAACAAGGCTACTTAACCTAGGATCATTGAAAATGTACTCCATCTACAACATGTATGCGATGGGAGTAGTCACCGATCCCCACCATATACTCTCCCTCTTCGCTGCCCTCAATCACTCCCTCCTACCGGACTCACACCCTCCCTTCGTGATAGGGCCGTTTGGTGTAGTATAAAACTTAACATTTCTTATATCGTTTACAGTAACATGTAATATAATTCAGTATACAAAGGAAATTCTCCCTGTACTTAACAAACATCGATGATAGACTTTTACAAATTAAACAACATAAAATACATGACGCTGTATTTAAAGGTCTCTTTTCTAATACGTTGCAAAAACTAGAAAGTATTATCATAACATCTATCACTGCTCAATGTATGGTAATAATTCGCTTTATATGTTGAAGGATATCGAGTTAAATTCCTCCATTATATTCAAGGAAACAAACGGCATGTGATACTCAGCATACGGTGACAATAAACACAATGTTTTATACAGATACAACAATAACGTCGCACACCGTCTGTGCTTCCTGAATAACATTCTCGACGACAACAAAAACTTTGGCTATATCCCAAATAAATCGCCTTGACCGCTTCAATCTGTTGACAACGGCAAAGTATAAAATGTAGATTATAATTTTTTTCATGACTTTAGGTAAGTGTGATACCATTTTCTGTATCCAAGGAAAATATTCTTCTAGAAGGATACTAAATCGCGCCAAAAAGTCATTCCTAACATTTTCGACATGTAAAAACTATCACCCATGTGCATTCACAGTTTGAAGCATTTTCACAAATTTGATGGAGAGAAAAAACATCAGAGAACTGCTAAAATTGCAGGAATGATCTAAACCTTGTTTTCTGGTTATTCAGAGAATTGTCTATTTCACTACTAGAATTGCTATACAATATGTGTTTGTCTTGAAAGACAACATTGTCATTAAATAAACTTTGAACTGTCATATGCTCGGCTGTTCTAACATGTTTATATCATAATTATTCGGCATTAACAAACAAGAAAAAAATGTATTTAAGCTGCTTCCGATCCTTGATACTTTTACAAATTTAAAGCCGAGTAATGGTTCAATTCTTTCCCCCTATGGCAGAACAATATCACACTATGGAATTTTGGTCATGAATGACTTGGTCTGAGAGAAAAGAGATTAAATTCCTTCATTCTTCCTTAACTTCTTCTTTTTATATTGTCCTTTCTGTTGACATTCTTTATCTCTTGCAATGTGTATCATCATCATGATCATCATGTTATAACAGATACAATTAAATTGCTAAAAGTCTATTCTTCTTACTGCACCACGTAGATTTGTTGAGGTAGCGTTACTAAGGTTGTCTTACATTTGCTGTGCCATAACGTACTTCTATCATTTTGCATTGAAGATATAAGTTTGAATGGCGGTGAACCAAAATTGTACACGAAGAATATTTTTGTCGTCATGTGAGGACTCAAATCACGGGCTTCTGTAAAGATTTAAGTTATAATGAAATGTGGGCCACAATCATATGCCATGATCATGTTATTTGTTTTTCAACCTTTTAGTATTCATGAACAGCATGCGTTTTGATGTGAGTAGCAAAATGTCTTCCATTTTAATTTCCCGTCATTGTGGGACAAAATTCCACCCGTGTGAGACTCGATCAAATCCAATCTAGTTCGATGTTATTCTCTGTAAAAGGACTACATATTTCCAATTTGACCCTTTTCACAGTTTGTGTGTGTAATACGTGTGAGAATGACCTATATTGTTGGAGCCAATTCCAATTTCTGCTCTGTTTTCCCACAACAAAGCCACTTCTTGTTTCTTGCGATGATGTAATTATTCTGTTCTAGCTGGTCAAACATACATGACGAAATGTTCTAAAAAAAATATTTACCGATCTAATGATATAACAATCTGTAAGCAGACCAGTCAAGCCACTTAACGTTACGTACATACCAGTCTTTGTAGCGCTTTTAAGTAAATTTCACAAGTCTATGTGACTATATGTTTATAACTATAGTAGTAGCTTATCACACTAACTTGCACAGTGTTACCAGTCCTCAGCTGAGAATACAATTTATAACACGTGGACAACCCTACTGAATCATTCCAAAAATTGTGTATCTTCTAAAAAGCTGCAGTGAGTATCATGGATGCATTTTGTTAAAACATAAATGACTGTTGAAAAGATTGTATTTTGAGAATTTTGTTTGAAACAATTTGTCGAATAATTCAAGGACGAGGCACTTGCTAATTTTGAATAGGCTTAGTTGTCAGTATAACCGGCAAATGGTAGGATATATTTTGTACAGAAGTTAAAAATAAAATAAAGAAAATATCGTGGTTGTGGTTCTGTTAATCAGTAAGAGTAGTAAAAGTTCTTAGCCAGGATTCGCTAATGTCTTTTCTATATGAAGTCAGTTTTATTCATAACTTGTCGTCATCTTTTAACATTCTTTGCTAAGAATGTCGTGGCTCTATGTGACAACAAAATGCTAGCACACAGTTTCTTGCATATCATCTTGTTGGGGACTATGATCATTCAGTTAAAAAGAGGTTAAGGCTAATGTTATAGAATAGGCACAAAGGAATTATCAAGTGGTTCCTGTTTGTGTGCTGTGCAATATAATGTTTTACGATAGCCGATGATAATTCTGATTCTTTATGTATTAAAATATGACTTAAAGTGCGATTTGACATTCATACTGGCTGTTGAAAAATATCGGTAACGGTATGGGGCCGATTTTGAGATTGAAAAAATCGGATATGAGCCAGGTCCGATATTGGCGATATCATCACAACACTAGACATAATGATTTCAAATAGAAGCTTAGCTGAGCCTATGTAGCGCTGCTACAATTGTTTAGTTAGCAAGATATACAAATCTATGGCTATGAACTTACCTTACAAGTAAAATGACACCATTAAAAACTCAGAGTTGTGCACGGTAAGTATCAAGACACGTTAATCTTCGTCCAACAAGGATAGCTGGGACGATGTTAATGATCCCTACGTGTTATTAAGGACTGTTAAACACAAATGTGTTACAACCCATTTTTGAAATGTTCTAATGTCAAAATATGACTTGAACAAAGAACATCTGTCTGCATTAAGCAACAAAGCTGTTTAAGGAAGCAGCCGGCTATTGCCTTTGTCCTTCACGTACGTACCATGTGCCAGAGTAGCTGTAAAACCGGAAAATGCCAGTAATCTAATGTTTCCTGGAAGAAAGTTCTACCCTGTAAGTGATCATTGACCTGTAAATCAGATATGGAATATAGACAAAAGAAAAACATCATTGTAAGTGGTTATCCGGAAACTTTATCAAAGTATAAATCGACTTTACTCTTAAACTAACATATTTTAGACCAGTTTACGAAAAGTTCTTTCTTTCCCTCAAACTGGTTTTATTAACATTAGATTTAATCTGATCTTGCTTTATGTTGACTGCAATACTCTGTATGTCTTGTAATGTATTCAGTAAATGTCTTTTATTACACAGATAATCGTCAGTGCCGAGGGAAGATCTTCAGGTAGGTGTATTATTTATATCATATGATTTTTCTTATTATAAGAAGTAACCTCTGTAAGGTATATAACTTATGTAATGCAAACGTTAACACCTCAGTTGGACAACTTGAATGGCTGGAAATGTTAGCTTTTTAATGGTCGCTCTTGACGTTTTGTTTTTCAATCGTGTTACTTTTTCCGAATATCTATTTTGTGGCTGATTTCCTCTGAGTAGTATACTTTCGATCTTTTTATATCCTACGATATTTTCTCAGGTACTTTAAACAAAAGGGATTTGCCTGTTTTCGTGAGTCTTTTGATCTCACTTGGATATGATTGATAACTACGGAAGCTTGGTTAAAATAAAATTCTAGTTACTTTGTCTTTGAATTTCCATTGCAGGCTGAAAACTAATCACATATAATGCTTCAAATCAGTTACATCTGAGAATTCAATAACGATTACTTCATTTAACTTTAGTCGTGATATATTCGACTATATGGTAGTTGAGTAATAGTTGATATTTAAACTGATGCATTGCCATAACTCGCTTAGTAACGAAACCAGTTCTCTTACAATTAGCTAAAAAGTCTTATAGTACAAATACTAATAATAATATTCGATTCATGTAGCGCTTTTAAACAGCGATAGGTTTCAAAGAGCTTTACAGACGTTATATTACCCCTGTTCAATAATAACCTGTCCCAGAGACAATCCCTCCAGACGGCTGCAGTTATATGCCGCGCCCAATGACAAGTTACCTGACATGTACCCATTAACCCCTGTGTGGAGAGAGGCAATTGAGATAAAGCATCTTAGGCGATATTTTCGTTGGCTGAAATTATTTTTCAGTCACAATAAAATGTTAACCTTGTTTTACTTTCCATCCAGGTTCTTCATACTTTGTTTTTCAACAACCTGCGTATCCGAGAGATTGCGAAGAAGTATCGAATGCATGTTCCTCTACCCACAATACATCTGGAGTGTACCTTATTAAACCAGATGGCTATCCGGAACCGTTTGAGGCTTACTGTAACAATGATCTTGATACTGGTGGATGGACGGTATGGCTCATTACTTGATGTTTTCTTTTCAAGTTTAAATAGTTTTGTACAAATTTACTTCAGATTTTGATTACAGCAATATATAGCGATGTAATACAAAGTCGTTATTTCAAATAGAATCTCCCTTTTTTATCGAAACGAAAGTTTGAATCAATTATTTTTAATATTGTGGAATTTAAGTACCAGATTGTACTTAGGTACAGTGCAGTTCTTCTTCCAAGGAAACTGTAAACATCTAGCCCAAACTACAAACTGAAGTTAGAAATATAAGTATAAGTATTTCTGTGTAATAGTTGTTAGCAACAAATCGCATTGCAGTAGGGAACAAATAATAATAATTCAATCACGTCCTAGTTAACTTCTTTGATATTCTTTGAAGGTATTACAGCGACGAAGATCGGATTCTGTAAATTTTAGTAGAAGTTGGAAAGACTTCAGAAATGGCTTTGGCTTTCTAGGGAGTGAGTTTTGGATCGGAAATGAGAAAATTGCCGTCTTAACAAATCAAAAGCGATACCAACTGCGAATGGACTTTGAGAGCGTTGCTGGAGAAACTTACTATGTAACATACGACGAGTTTCGTATCTCAGATGAATGGGGGGATTATTATATATCTAGTTCAGGAAAATTCGAAATATCAGATGGTAAGTGTCTTTTACATTCTTATTAAACATAAAGCCAAAAAATTCATAAAAATCGTGATCATTTATTAAATGTCAAACGTAAACGCGCAGAAACTGAAAGGTTTATTCTGAAAACGAAAGGATCTTTTGGAAGTAAATTTGGCATGTCAAATATGTTTTGAAGAAACTGCTACAATATATATAGTACGAGTATACATATGGTATATCACCGAGTACAACGGCGCTACAATACATATCGTAGCAGTTAGAATATGATATGATATGAGTGCAAGTACAAGCTTCTAGTGCGAGTTCAAACACTTAATCTTGCATTAGTATCCATACTAGAATTCCAAAATGCCTCCATTAGCTAAAGCGTGATTACGCACTCACTACAAGACTGCTTCGTACTCAACACCGACCATGGCTCTGAACAAGGAACCGTTCCTAACGTTAGTACAACATAACGTTTACAATTAAACCAGGTTCGTTTCCCAGTTTGATCAGAACAACCAACGAAAGAATTTTGATGTTGTTATTAAGTACCATTGTTGTCAGAAAGCAGTATACTTACACCTAGAGAACTCTGAAACAGAAACAAGCCATGAGTACCTGGTTTCAGACTAATTGCACAACAAATGATGGTGTTTTATCTCGTTATCAGAATAAATAGTAACCTTAATGTGACTAAGGAACGGCCACTACCTATTTAAAATGTTCTACATTTATTCGAGCAGCTTCTAAGTGTATGTTCCTTTCCTTTAACCTTCTGACAACCACGTATTTAAGTAATGACGACAAACTATTCTATGCCACATGTCATATTTGTCGTGACTGTATCAGGTTACTATTATTTTCATATTTTCTTTTCTGTTCTCTAGAAACAATCCCTGAATGGTGTCCAGCTAATGAGATATTTACCAATGAGACCTGTGAGAGGACTTGTGACGACCCTGATACTTGCATCTCAGCTAACTTTCGCACAAAATCAGAGCAATGTGTTTGTGTCGGTGATTATATGAGACAGCAAGAACAATGCATTCCTCTCAACCAATGCAACTGCTTCGTTGCTGACAAAGGAGGTGTATTAATGGTCAGTACGGTTCTTTCATTTTAATTGCGTTGTTCTTAATGACTTTTTCCACATAATAAGAAGCAAATGTTTTACTTACATTTAGTCAGGAAGCACAAGACTACTCCTTCAGATGTCATTCCCTTATAAACCTTACAAAAAAATGCACGGATACTACTAACGATAGTTTTGCGGTTAGAACCAATTGTAGGCCTAACGTTTAGTCGCAATAGGCCGTTTTAATGCAACATTTGACGGCTACCTTTTCATGGCGAACCCCGCCGACTCCTACATCGGAGTTGGCTTCAAAGACCACATTTCGTAAAAATTCATACCCTTACCTAGATCATTCAAGGGAAGTTTGCAATGGCCACCCACCGTTGAAATCCTGTACATTTTACTGTGACAACCGCAAATTCATAATTAATTGATAAGCTTTTGTTTTTTCTCCCAATCATTGTCCATATAATTAGAAGGAAACCTTTAATATTTAATCTTGTCGATAAAAAGTTTACATTTACAGATAATCGCGTGACGTGCGCATCGTGTTTTGGGAGGGGCCATTGACCCATTTCTTTTGTCTCCAGTCTCCAGTTTTTTTTTTGTCTTAAGTCAGGAATCACGAGACCACTCCTACGAGTGAGCATCCACTTATAAGCCCGACACAAACATCCATAGATACTATTTTCACAGTTATTTTGAAGGCCTAATGTGTAGTCGCGGTAAGCCGTTGAATGCAATATTTGCAGCTACTTTTTTGATGACGGATCCTTTCGCCTCCTACTTCGGAGTTGGCTTCGAATACTTCATAAAACTTTCATAAAGGTTCTTACTCATACCTAGATCATTCCAGGGATTTATCATTCGCACCTCACCGTTGAAATTCTGTACATTTCACTGTGACAACCGCAAATTCCTAATTTATTTATAAGCTTTTGTTTTTTTCTTTTTGCTGAATGTCCTAAATCAGGTTGGCGGTTTTTACGTCAATTCAAGATGTACACGAAAATCAACTTGCCAAAACAACCGGATTGTAGAGGCGAGTTACCAGTGTAGTGATCAAGCAACCTGTGCTGAGCGGAACGGTGTCCGTAAATGTTACTGCAATTCAAACTACCAAGGGGACGGAGAAACGTGCACCCACAACTGCTTCGTTGCTGACATAGGAAGTGTATTAGGGGTCAGTACGGTTCATTCAGGAAATGTTATAATGCTTTGTTCTTAATTATTGTCCATAATAAGAAGGAAACCTTTATTATTTATACTTGTCGATAAAAACATTACTTTTACAGATAATCGAGTGGCGTGCGCATCGTGGTTGGGGGGAGGGGGCCATTGACCCATTTTTCTGTCTCCAGTCCAGTTAAAACTGTCAGTCAAGGGAAGTATTTCGTTTAGTCGGGAATCACGAGACCACTCCTACGAGTGTGCATCCACTTATAAGCCCGACACAAACATCCATAGATACTTTATTCACAGTCTTGCGGTTAGAACTATTTGTAGGCATGATGTATAGTCGCGGTAAGCCGTTGAATGCAATATTTGCAGCTACTTTTTTGATGACGGATCCTTTCGCCTCTTACTTCGGAGTTGGCTTCAAATACTTCAGAAAACTTTCATAAAGTTTCATACTCATACCTAGATCATTCGACGGAAATTTTTCATTGGCCACCCACCGTTGAAGTCCTGTACATTTCACTGTGACAACCGCAAATTCATAATTAATTTATTAGTTATTGTTTTTCTTTTCGCTGAATATCTTAAATTAGGAGGGCCACTTTTACATCAATTCAAGATGTACACGAAAATCAACTTGTAGGAACAACCGGCTTGTAGATGAGAGTTACCAGTGTAGTAGTAGTGCAACCTGTGCTGAGAGGAACGGTGTCCGTAAATGTTACTGCAATCCAAACTACCAAGGGGACGGAGTGACGTGCACATTGATCCCAAAAGATTGCTACGAGCTTTATGTTTCCGGTACACGCAGTGATGGTATCTACACCATTTACCCTGATGGTTGGTCACGCGGCATTCAGGTTTTCTGTGAGATGGAAAGTAACGGAGGAGGATGGACAGTGAGTTTCGCAATAAATTAAGGACTTAAATCCTTACCTTCCTCATATTATAATTAAGTACCCTCCTCAAAATGATGCACTGCAGATCTCGTTCAGATGAACTTGACCATATCAGGGGAAAAAAATCTCAAAACAGATTACTCTTGCGAATGATCGCACTCTGACAATATCCATATCTATGTTAACTATCTATGGCTTTGCATGTCATGCTCTTAAGGATTTGTAGATTATACAGTTGGCTTACCCTTTTTCTTCATGTCATAGGTTTTCCAGCGACGATCGAGTGCCTCCACTGACTTTTATCGTGGTTGGTCGGACTACAAGAACGGTTTTGGTAATAAAAATCAAGACCACTGGCTAGGTAATAAATATATCCACTCTCTGACCAACCAGAAAACGTACCAGCTTCGAATTGATCTAAGGGACTCCGGCTCATCATCGAAATACGCCGTTTATTCGACTTTTAGCATTAATAACGAGGCAGACAAGTATCGACTATCAATTGGATCACACAGTGGAAATACAGGTGAGTAGTTGATGTTCTAACCATTGACTCATACATAAATCTGGAACGATTACGTCAATTAGGAGAAGCGTGAAGGCCCCAAAAAACACCAAAAAAATCATGCCAACCAAGGAGGATCATGTGACGTGCTCCCCTATAGCAATTAATTCTTGTAGTACTCCTTTAATGTTTATTCTGCAACAACTAATGTCTTGATCTAAAAGCTACCGCATTTCTGGCTAAAAGATATGATATGAGTTCAAGGTTCACAGCAATTTTCAATTCCAAACATTGCTATTTTCTAACCATGCCATGAGTATATGCAAATATGTTTATGGGCAAAAAAAAATTATATATAGCCCACTTTCAATCAGTTACAGCAGTAGTACTGTATATGTTTTCAGACACACAGAGTCTCAATACACACTGTACGTACTTCTTAAATCATCCAGCTAAATACTTCGAGTAACATGAATGACTTAGGGATAAATTTTGAGCTTAATTTTGGGCTAGAGTCAATGTCAGCACCCTTATCGAGGTGCTTCAACGAAGAACCGAAGCGTAAAGCGTCCAATGTTGACACTAGTAACAGTAGAAACCTTGTTGCTAAGCCTAACAATAACGTTAGTACTACTACTACTAGCAGTAACGACATTACTGACCAGGGACTAGGCCTAACGATCGATCTTTCAGACTCGCAATAACACTGCTGTTACTACAAGAACACCTGTCGAACAATGGGGCTCGGAACCTCTTCAAAAACTGCTCATTCTCAGGTCCAGTAAACGTTTATTTGAACGGTTCATCTACCGACCAGGGATAGACGAGTTCTACTCAAGAGATTGTTAGCAACAAGCAACGTTGCTATCCTAACAGTGTTGTAGCGTTTACGGACTTTCCAGAACACACACAACTCAGCATCTCTTTATTGCGCAATTTGACCTGGTTTTACAATGTTATCTTTAGAAATTTGTTCATCTGTACTTATTTAATTTGCATTTGCCTCCATTTTTTAGTGTTTGAATGGATTAAAGTACAAAAATTTAAGACCAAACGACACTGCTTCATTCGTATTTTTCACTCTTAATGTTCGTCGGAAGAAAATGCTGTTTTACAATGAGGTTACTATTACGTCATTCTGGAAAAAGATCAAGGGAGGCATTAGGAGAATTAAATACAGATCAGCAAAAATTTGCGAAAAATGCCGTTTTCTAACATTTGTGAGGGTCATTTATGAATGGGGATAAAAACGAGGGTACCCGGTCTATCGCCTCGGTCCGCTCAGCCTCCTCGATGACGTCATCATCGGTCTCAAATCAAAAAAAAAAAGACCGGTTCCCCTCGTATTTATCCCCTAAATAGAACACACCGCCGAAGATTAAGAAATAGGTCATGTTGCCATATAGTTGGAAATAGAGGGCGGAATCACAATATCTGTATCAGAGCCGTATATAGAGAGAGTTTGGCCAACTGGCGATTTGTGACGTCACACGCAAACCATGGGCATCAAAATAGGTCCAGTTGTCGTTACCAGTTGCGCGAAGCACGAAAAACACCACACACAAACTCAATAGCACAGCAGCTGAACCCATTACGAATAAACGAAGCGACTCAGATTTTGGCAGGCATACGGGGGAACGGAATGCTTAACAGGTAAGTAATTAGAGTAATCGTAAGGTAATGACATTTATGTTTATCTTCACACCGCAAATTAATATAAAACTAGCTGAAAACCTGTCATTCCACTTGTTGATTTTACGCCTCATCCATACGATGCTACGCTAGATCACAGACGCACAACTACAACATTAGGCCTACAGTGTTACTACTATTAGATCCTACAATTTCAGTTGGCCTACGCATATATACCTTTTTCTAATAGGGTTGTGAATGAATGAAATGGTTTGCCTGCGAAAGTTGTACTTGAAGGTCGTGTGAATAGGTTAAAGAATGCTTTG
The DNA here is from genome assembly GCF_037975245.1 of Apostichopus japonicus. NCBI lineage: Eukaryota > Metazoa > Echinodermata > Holothuroidea > Aspidochirotida > Stichopodidae > Apostichopus > Apostichopus japonicus. Next base: position 35,289,945 of record NC_092569.1, read on the forward strand.
GACAAGAACTTGTAATCAGCTATGATTTTTTTGTGTCTTCAGTTCTTTTCCTTCTCCCACAGGGTCCTTGATGGGGACTTGATTGTCTCTCCTGGTCCTATTTTCTACTACTTTAGTGTAGGAGTAAGCAGTAGTTGGGAGCCCATGGACTAATTTAAGACTGGTATTGTAGTGCAGGATTTTCATGGTCGTCCCAGACGACTAGAAATTACGTCCGACTACCAAATCTTTCAAACTGTTGTGTGCTTGGTAGTCCTTCGGACAACCAAAAAAAAGAAGGCTTTGAAGAATTATTGAGCCTAATTATATTTTATTAGAATCGAAAGGCAATTCAATTAAATAGTTTTTGAATAACCCCCAGACCTTACATAAATTATATAAAAACATGGGCGATATATTAAATTTACAACATAATTAGCAAATATCTGAAAACTAATAAAGTTGCCTAACATATGTTTGTGATAATATACCCAGAAAACAAATAAGACTTGTGGCTTAATGTCAGTGCAATGCATTTTGAACAGTGTTGTAACAACAGTCGATCAGACACTGACAGTCTATAGAGTGAAATTGCATTGCTGGACGTACGCACTTGAGCTGTACAGTAGTAAACAATCTAAATCCTACCTACTTGAAACGATAAATTATTTATCATTCTAGTTGGTAGGATTTATATTGTTTATCATAAACAATACTGTTTGTATGCGGCGCACATGTAGTGTCGTTACAGGCAATTTGGATATATCACGTTAACACATGCATGCTGTGAACATATGTTAAACCTAAAAATTTCATGATAATTATTTATTGTAGGCCTTTAGTAATTTCTAGAGAGCAATATCACAGACAAGTCAGTCAATGTCACATGCAAAACCTTGAAACCCATCTACAGTACTTGTATAAACCCATAATGCAGTTGAACCGTATAAACCCTTCTAGAAAGTGGTCTGATCATTAAATACTGTCCAGTAACATTAATCAATACACTTAAGATATCGCACAGTTCTGTGATTGGCCGTGAGTGTATATAGTATAACCTGACACAGGGTGGGAAACACCGGCAATGAAATGAAACGTGTATGAGACGGTTTGCAATTAATGAGGTTGCTGACGTCACACACAAATAGACATTGTTCTTCGTTTATAGGAACTGCCATTAGTACTCTCAACAAGAACTTCACAAGGTAGGGGGGGGGGGTGGCTGCTCCATTTAATTGTGCTGTTGGAGCTAGTTAGTGTATATTTTGTTTAGACTGCATTTAACTGTTGTATATTATCATTGTTTTTTGGGGGGGATTTTGAATCATTCTTTGTATCAATGTTCTTTATATTTTGTATCATTCATTGTATTGCTCACTGCAGATACATAATTTCCTTCTGGAATTCAATAAGGTTGACTTGCTTACTTACATATTTTCTTACTTAAAGTCTCTTTGAAAATTGTCTTTCTTCTAACTGTAAAGTTTCAATACTTGTATGTGCATAGGCTAGATAAGGTTGCATACAATACTTACAGTACAGTAATTAATGTTTAGGCTGTGCTATATTGCATAGATCTACAATAGGAATGAATGATGCTCAGTAAAACTTTTCAATCAAGTGATAGAAATGTCAGTTAGCTTCTAAAGAAGATCCTGCTATGATCAAAACGTCAGGGCAACTTACTTTTACACAAGTGAAACACTTACTTAACTAGAATGTTGAGCATAAAGCATTTGTGACCAGCTGAAGACATCTGCTCGCCAGTGATGACCTGTTGTGCATATTAGTTGAGCCTCCCACTATACCAAACATATTATACAAAAAATATAGTTTAACAAGTTAACCTTCTGTAATATACCAACATTAAGAAGTTAAAGACCATATACAGTGTTGATATCTGCAGTGGACAGAAAAACAAAAGAGAGGGGACAGAGTTCTATCCTTGTGATGGGACATTGTACTGTTTGATTGTATACATCACAATTGACCTTACTCTAAATTATGTCTTAGCTAGCTGATGGCAAAAAATTGTATGATCTGTGGAATAAAATGTATTATAATATTATCTGTGTGGAAAATTTCACATGTTATATGTTGCATTGAGACAGTATTCTTACTGTATATGCTAGCTATTAACGTACAATGTTACTTTACTCTCTTTATTAGTTTCCTCATTGCCATACTCTTGCTTCCCAGTTCTCCACCTGACCTTTGATTTTGGATTTCTTTTTTCACTTCAGCCCTCAGTTTCTTGCAAACTATATGGAGGCGCACATTGAGAAACCGTGATAGGAGCTTTCCCTGGATGTTGTGACAATCTGGGAATTGAAATTCAGCAGTTGTCAAATCCACAGCAGAGGTAATCTGTTTCTTGGTGTTAACCATGGAAAGAAGGTCGTCACTACTGAACTTTCTGAACATCTTTTCAGCTGCCAAAATGTACTGGAATGCTTGCTCTGTTGGGTCAACTAAACAACCCTCTTTGTACTCTTTTAGAATGGTCAGCTTAGCTGGAACCGGCAATGATGGTGTAGTGGATTTGACAGTACCTAGACAGCCTGGACAATATTTGTCATTTCTTTGTAGCCGTGTGATGCAGTACCCAACAAGGTAGTAGAGGCTATTCATCTCATCAGCAGACAATTGAAGTGTGGATCCTTCTTGATTCAAGATCACATCAGGGATGTCAGAATCATTCTCAATAGATGGAGTGGTGTCAGCATTGAACTCTGCAAGGAATTCATTATCATCCTCTTGATAGTTCCCAGCTTGGGGAGACTTGAGAAACTGAGCTACAGTGATTATGCGTAATGCATATCTGAATTCAAGTGGTGAGGGAACTGGATTCTTCATCCGCACACTACTAAATAAATTTTCCAGGCAGTCTTGTGTGAAGCGCGAGGAAAGAAGAAATTTATGATCTTGTTCAAGGATCTCTTCTTGAATGTCAAGGATTGATTGTGTTGACAGAATCACTCCTGTCTGGACTGGCTTCCATGCTCCCTTGTTACCAATTTTGATGACTTTGAATATCTTGATCATATTTGTCAAGCATTCAATAGCTGCTTTGTGTTGAACTGGGTTAACTTTACTCAAGGCCATGACCGGATGACGACTCGACATCAGGTTGAACCATCTGTTACAGAGCTCCAAAAACCAGGCAGTTGTCAAAACATCCTTTGGGTGACCCTCACACTCAACCAGGTACCGCAAAGCAGAAGCAACAGAATTGCTGAAAAAATTAAGTGCCTGTGAAACCTTCATCTTCTCAAAGTGGGAAGGTGTTAGTGTGGCCTCTGTCAATTTGGGAGCTAGCTTCAAGTCTTTGTTTTCTTGAAAGCTAAGAAGATCTTTCAGGGGTTTCACACTAACCTCTGTACTTGACAATCCATTGGTATTTGCCAGCTCAGAAGGAAGCCAGATTTTCTGTGCATTAACCAATGCTGACTTAAGATTTTTGAGGATGTGTGGTACATCTGCAAGGAAGTACAGGAAACGGTTTGAGTTGCATGGATGTGGAATCTTGTTGACAGTCTGGCAGTCTTTTCCACAGATTATTCCAAAGCTTCTCCACATTGCCCTATTCATACTTCCCATGTCACTGGTGACTGCAAGAACGTGAAGTCCTATATTGAGCTTTTTCAACGGATGAGCATCTATTTCTCTTTTCTCATCACCTTTGGTAGTGCTATTGCCACATTGGGAAGTCTTCTGAATTTTATGCACTGAAATGTAAACAGAAATGTAACTCTTTATAGAAGAATATTTTAGGCCACTGTACTGTAAGTGGGTATTGTTAACAGACCTGTATAAAATTACAGAAAAAATGATGTGCAATGATTGATTGTTTTTATTACATTTCTACAATAGCAAAGATATTAACGACACTCAGATGACGTGAAGAGTATTTTCCACACATGAACCTGACATTGAAGGGAAAAACAAGCAAAATTGTAGGAATCTAACCAAGCACCCATCAAGGGGAGTTTTTTTGTACAATTATTGGAAATTGTGACCTACTGATGTGACAGATAGGGCAGTAGATAACCTTGTAAATGAGCATTGTCATTTAATTCATTGTATCTAATGTTTGCAAATTTAAAGTTGCATTCTGCCATTTGTAAGATTTCTGTCTCATTAATGGAGAATAAATACTTCTTAAATATACTGCATCAGTTTTGTCACTTGATCACTGCTAGTGTGTGAGCTAAACAGCTTAATTATGAGCGTAATACAAACATGCAAATCCCCAGTTTTTAAACTGTTGCTTATATGTACATTACTTTCAAGAAAATCAGCTCAATATTATTATCCAATCATGATTTGATGCTATCCTTGAGTCCATTATTCAGATGATGAGGCAAGATTCCCTTCCACTCTCCATGATGTAAGTAAAACCTTATATCTTAACCAACTGCCACTGAGAGTCCATTTGAAAGTCTCAGACCCACAAGTGTATTGATTAAAACAAAACTTTAATGCTGTGATTGCAGAAACTGGATTTCAGTCTAAGAGTCACTCACCGGGTTCATCTTTATCACAGTCTGCTAACTGTGGCTTATTATGTGATAGGCAAGCATATGGGTGGTCAATGAGCACCATTTGCTTTCGCGATTCCAAGTGAACCTCTTCAAGTACCGTGCTTTTTTCATTTGGAGCTCTTCGCCTTTTGGGGTTAGGCCTGTGCTGGAAAATTGTTGGCACAGCTCCTTTTATCAATTTCTTCTTCCCAGTAGCTGGATCCTTTTTTAATTGTTCTTCTTCAAAGTGAGCCTATAAACCACAAGCAAATGATGCACATTTTTGGCATAAGTTCATGGGCGGACATTTCCTACAATGTTAGACAACTTACAAGCTGGTACCCTGTATTATCATCTCAGCATAGAGATACACTGAGCCAAATGTCAAAAATTAAACTTAAACCCAGGCTATGCATCGAAGACGAAAACATTAGGTCTAACTAACGTAAGCCTAATAAGGCTATGCTAACAATTAACATTTCAAACCAAGACGATACACCAATATTAACAAAGCCCATTGGCACTTTTCTATACTGGGTCTAGGTAATTAGGCCTGAATGTTTACACAACCTACAATGAAGTAGCTAATGAGTGTAGGCCCTAGGCCTTACTAGTTTAGGCCTAGACTATTTTGTTTGTAGGCCTAATCGGGCCCATACTGTGCAATAATATTTAATGTTCAATCACAGTAGTAGTAATAATAGCGAGATTGGACCAGGCTTAACTTAGACTTAGGGCCTGGCGTTTATGCCTAGGCTACCCTTTTGCATTATACATTTTAGGCTAGGCATATCCTAGGCCTAAGTTACCAGGGATTAAGACTGTCATGTATATAATTAGGACACCTGGCATATTGAAAGCGACTTTAGTGGTTCGTAAAAACGATAGAAAGCCATGAATGTATTTAAAATTTATCAAACCGATTTGAACGTGAAAGTATCGTGTTTCTTACGTAACTCTTAACTAAGTTTTAGTATAGGGCCAATAGGCATAACTAATGTACCTCACAGAGTTTGGTTTTGTTGCCACTAGATCTCCAGCTTGTTCTTCCTACTATCGCTTCCCAAATTCTTCTTCTTTGAAGGTCAGTCGGAAAGCCAAACAAATGCACCCCATGTTCTGTCCTATTGCTACATCCCCAGGCGGCACAACAAGGCATTTTTGTGAGAAATTTGTACTTTTTACGTGTTCACGACGATCGTTTATACACTGTAAGTATGGGTGTCGTCTGCTATGAAGTTTTCAAGTGGACCTATTTTACCGCCCTGTGTGGGCGTTGTCCCTCTCGACCAATCCAAACTGGTTACATGGTTGGCCAAACTCTCTCTATATACGGCTCTGATCTGTATAACCACTAAGAAGAGACCATTAAAGATTACTAAAGCGAGGAAGAGATGTACAATCGAATACATGCATGTCCGTGTAAGCTTATCTTTGGGTGTCATTTATTTCGATTGTGCTAAAGCATTGCGAAATAAACAGGCAGAAATATATATATATATATATATATATATATATATATATATATATATATATATATATATATATATATATATATATATATATATATATATATATATATACATATATATATATATATATATATATATATATATATATATATATATATATATATATATATATATATATATATATATAAGGTCACTAATATATAACTAAAGTTGTGCAGTGGAATACTATATGAACAATACTTCCTTATTTATTGTACTACGGCACATCCTGTTTGGGGAATGGAGTATTCTCACATATGATTGTATAACAATGTCAGCTGTTTCATTGGACGAGGAATATGTATGAACTATAATATTTACATCCATACTGTTTATCTTATATACGTGATATTGAAACTTACGACCTGTATTGACAAATTAAAAGGTACATCGTATCATATTTTGCTTTGGCCTCAACCTCTTTTATATTGAACGGCTTAGCTATAGACGGTTCAAGCGCTTCATGTTACCCTTGCCCGCAGTTCTCAGGTGGTAGTGAGGGTTGGTTCCTAACAGTTTTAGCTAACGGATAACAAATGACAGTCATGTTTTTGCATGAAAAACTAAATGAGTGTTAGCATGCCTACAATAAGTTGCTGACAGTGTCGTAGTCAGAGTTAGAGGGAAAGTGCCGCCCCCCCCCCCACACCACCCTTTGTCACTGTATTTTCGGGGAAGAAACTGGGATGGCATAGAAAATTGGCAAAATAATAAACAGCTTTGATGTATGATACTGGATAGGCTACTTGATTTAACAGCACGGTGTGATCTGCTTCTCGGAAGGTTTCATCCTTTAGCTATAGTCCTCCTTGGCATAGAAATATATGTACCTCAACAAGTTAACGTTGAGTTAGTAATTGATACTTCTAGTCAAAGTTGCGTGAGTCGTACGGCACTGGAATTTCGTCTTTAATAAAAGATCACTGAGAAAGGAGATAATTTTGAATACCTACTCACGAGTATTACTATGAATTTGTAAATGTGTGATATCGTTAATATATACAAGTACCTGCCCTGTCTCCAAAGTTTCTTGCAATAGTTAGCATTTTATAAAGCACCTTAAATGTAGTCCTAATAATGTTAATGATACTATTATTTTGCTTCTACGATCTCTTATCGACAGAAAAATTCTCAAAGGCGAGTGACACTACTCCCCGTAGGCCCCACCCATTAAGCCCCTCCCTGTACGGACGTCAGAACAATTTTGTGTCCCCTAAATATGAATTGTCTTTCGTAGTAGAAGGGACAGGCTGTATTTGTTATGCAAAGTCATATCGATACAAGCGTCAATTCAACATCCATCGTAGTTATGCAATTCACGCACGTTCCGTAATCCGGTCTGAAATAGTAAAATGTTATTTTTTCGAAATTTTCTTTGTCGATGCCTCTCATGCACACAAAAAAAAATTTAAAACAATTTAAATTATACTCTTTTCAACTATAAAGGTACAATCCATAGCCATGCTGGCTAGATCGTCTAGCCTACTTTTGTACATTTATAGACAAATTACGTAAACCAATTGAACTTTTGGGATACCATGGTAATAAGAAGCGGAATGCTTGATAATGTCGAATTTTTGTCATATAAATGTCGTACTTTCATGTGTAGCATGACATCCAGTAGAAATTTTAACGTCAAACAAATGAATGAAGCGAACTTGTAAGTATTCCTCGTTATTTCTGGGGTGACTATAGTTGGAAAAAATAAAACAGGATATCCCATGTGAGCGGCCTTTTTCAGGAGCGGAAGAGAAACTATAACAGTGCTGTTTGGCTGTTTGATGTACACTATTCTCTGAAATATAAATTTTCTAGTCCTAACCTTTGAATACTGTATCAGATTTTGACACGTTATTAAAATTACAATAATTTTTTGGTTAGTGTAACAGACCTGTCAGAAGTAAAGAAGAAATGCGAGATTTGATAAGATCATTGCCTATTTTACAAATTTAACAAAGGTTGTTATTTAAAATTAAAAGTTTCTCGTCATTTTTTTTTTATTACGTCAATATTTAACTATTTATATAAAGTTTTGGCTAAAGTAGAGGGCAGCAGAGCTGACGAAAGGAAGCAGAAGAGGAAGCAGGGAAAGCTCAAGAGGCTTTAAAACAGTCTTTTTTCTTACCTCATAATGAAAAGTTATCTCATATTTGGAATATTGTTGCAGAATGTTACAATAAATATCTTGTTATCACTCTATGGGCATTCACTTCACACGGTTACAAACAGAAAAAAGGTCATAACGTTCGTTACAGAATAAATGTTAGGGTTCAACAACGTTTTTCCATCTTTGTTTTTTAATTGATTGGTTTGACGTGACTGTATTGTGCAGTCCACACGTTGCATTAGTTAAGTATTTCAAGCATTGTAGTAGATTATTTGTGGTGTCTTAATTCGGTTTCTTTCCACTGTTTGATAAAGGTACTCGATGACGTACGGTTATAGGATTTTATAATTGGCCGGTATTAGATGACTTATTTAGGGATGTTGTAATATATATATATATTAATATAAATGATACCATATGTTTTGTGAGTAGTTCGACGGCAACCCTGATAATGAATTCATATAAATATATAAGTATATGAAATGTGTCTGTGTGTGTCCTAGAAACCAAGAATCGTTAAGTATCCACTTTCATGAAGTTATTCATTTCCAACCAATTAATAATACTTGCTTGGAGGGATGGGTTAGGAGCGAGAGGATTGACTACGAATGAGGCAACACATTAAGGAAAAGCAGACTGGTTTAATGTAATGTTTTATTTTTATTTTTTGATGAGACTCATGCAATATTCAATTTTCAAATTATCGAACAACAGTAAGCTGGTTAATATTTATAATTTGACATCAATTTCAATTAATATCTTCTCATTCCCTTAGAAAATTGATTATTTGTCGAATCGTCCCGTTTGTAATTTTTGTTGCATGTTCTTCTTCTTTCTTGTCTGTGGCACGTCTAGCTGTCCGACGCTTGAAAATCTGTATGGATATTTTCTTACCTTTCTCATTAAAAACTGCTCTTTTGGGCAATTTGTTATTTATAATGTGTTATGTCTACACCGGTCGTATTTTCATATCTGTGTATTGCAGGCTGCATCCGTAACCGTTCAAACTATAACTATACCAGAACATGTGCGTTCCTCGAGTAGAACCGTCGTAGTCGCCGTTGAGATTTGAATTTGTACAAAAACGACAGCAGTTGCCATAAGGGAAATGATCGCAAGAATCATCACCAGTACGGCATTAACTATAACAATAATAAGTATAATAATAGTACCACCAGGCTCCGCGATGTCCCTCCGCACAGTCGTAACTACTCGATCCGTCGTTGTCCTGGTCTTTTGTACTGAATTGTTTATTGTTGCTATGAGACAAAGCATTATTACCTGTACCTGCAACAAACGAGAAAGAGTAAAAAAACCGGTCAATTTATAAACATTGAACTAATCTAACATCGGATACAAGTTAGAAGGCAGTTCTGTTTTGTCCTACCAATATGAAAACGTCAGTTCCGCATATTTTGTTTTGTTTCTTGTGTTCAATATTTAGGATACATAAGGTGGTATTTTGTCTTTGCAAGGACGTGTTTATTTATTTTTATTTTTCAGTTTAAAATATAGTGCCACAACAGGATTCACATACAGATGGGGAACTACTTTAACCAAATACTAGATTTGGGCTACTAATGTCGCTAATATCGCTCATTATTTTATATTTATTTATCGTAATTTATTTATTTGATTGTTATTTCTAAGTTCACAAATGAGTTGGGTCCCACTCTGTCAAAACTCTAGTTATAAATTCCTTGTGTGTGTCGGTGTTAAATTTTATGTGTTGAATAATATTACGTTTAATTTCATTTGCATAACCAAACTCTCCTTATTCAACCCATTGCTTATTTGTTTTCTTGTACCACACATAGGCTAACTTAGGCTCTCTTCGAACCTGGACAAGGAGGGTGGGAGAGGGGGAGGGGCTGTGTGATTTAGCTTCATATATCATTCAAGTTAGGAAAACAAGGGTATCATTGTAAGACCTAGTCCTGAGTAATCTAACATGTTATTATTACATACAAAGTAATACTTGCATTTTGCAGAAAAGCCATCTCCCCATAAAAACAAAAATCAAATAGACGGCATCATCTGTCTGTCAATATTATGGTTGTGATATAATATCAGCCCGGCTCCAAGTTCCCTGTTCTACTGTATACATGGTATACAGGGTGTTATTGCCATCGATTGTTCAATTCCTTACCCTATATCTATAGCACTTTGTAATATTTGTATCTTTTAACTTGAGCTGATACGTTGGACTATAAACGTAGATTGAAATTTACACTATACACAAATCATGAAATAAATACGTTTAAATGAAGAATAGAACCGACATTGTATAAGGTGAATTTACTATTGATTTAGTAGCTAATATTTTAGGTTTCGACAAGGTAACCAAAATTCGATGTATTACATTTATGAAAATCTTGAATGATATTAATTATCGGCATTTTATTATTTAGTTCTTATCGACATGTACAATCTAGTCTCGTACGTATATCTTCTTCGAACAGACTGAATGATTGATTGATTCTAATTTCTCGAAACTATATAGACGAATATTTAAAAATAAAACATTTCTGATTCCTCTGTTTCAATGTTCTATGAATGATAAACCCTAGATTATTTTATATATAACATGATTATATTAACATAGCGCCTCAACGTTTGCACATATGAAAATCATCGAACATACATACCACTTGAAGTCTCACTATACAGTAACGAGAAGAGACATGTGACTACTCACCTGTATTTCCACTGTGTGATCCAACTGATAGTCGATACTTGTCTGCCTCGTTATTAATGCGAAAAGTCGAATAGACGGCATAAAACGATGATGAGCCAGAGTCCCGTAGATCAATACGTAGCTGGTACCTTTTCTGGTTGGTCAGAGAGTGAATAAATTTGTTACCTAGCCAGTGGTCGTGATTTTTATTACCGAAACCGTTCTTGTAGTCCGATCAACCACGATAAAAGTCAACAGAGGCACTCGATCGTCGCTGGAAAACCTATGAAATGAAGAAAAAAAGGTTAATCCAACTATAGAATCTACTAATCCTTAAGAGCATGACATTCAAAGCCGAAAAATAGTTAATAAAGATATGAATATTGTGAAAGTGAGATAATTCGCAAGAGTACTTTGTTACTTGATTTGCTGTCCTAAAATGGTCAAGTTCATCTCAACGGGATCTGCAGTGCATCATTTTGAGTAAAGTGAGGAAGTTAAGAATTTAAGTCCTTCATTGTTTGCATTACTCGCTGTCCATCCTCCTCCGTTACTTTCCATCTCACAGTAAACCTGAATACCGCTTGACCAACCATCAGGGTAAATGGTGTAAACACCATCACTGCGTGTACCGGAAACATAAAGCTCGTAGCAATCTTTTGGGAGGCTTGTGCACGTCACTCCGTCTCCTTCGTAGCCATCATTACAGTAACATTTACGGACACCACTCCTCGTATCACAGGTTGCGTGACTACTACACCGGTAACTCTCATCTACAAGCCGGTTGTTCCTACAAGTCGATTTCCGTGTACATCGTGAATTGATGTAAAAGTGGCCCTCCTAATTTAAGATATTCAGCGAAAATAAAAACGACTAAAAAATAAATTATGAATTTGCGATTGTCACAGTTAAATGTAAAGAATTTCAACGGTAAGTGGCGATTGATAAATCCCCTCGAATGATATAGGTATGAGAATGAACCTTTATGAAAGTTTTATGAAGTATTTGAAGCCAACTCCGAAGTAGGAGGCGAAAGGATCCGCCATAAAAAAAGTAGCTGCAAATATTGCATTCAACGGCTTACCGCGACTATACATTAGGCCTACAAATAGTTCTAACCGTAAGACTGAAAAACAAGAATGGAATTTTGTGTCAGGCTTATAAGTGGATGCACACTCGAAGGGAGTGGTCTCGTGATTCCCGACTAAACGTAATGCTTCCCTCGACTGACAGTTTTGACTGGACTGGAGACAAAAAAATGGGTCAATGGCCCCTCCCCAACCTCGATGCGCACGCCACTGGATTATCTGTAAATGTAATGATTTTATCGACAAGTATAAATACTAAAGGTTTCCTTCTAATTATATGGACAATGATTAATAAAAAAGCATTATAACATTTCCTGAATGAACCGTACTGACCCCTAATACACTTCCTATGTTAGCAACGAAGCAGTTGTGGATGCACGTCTCTCCGTCCCCTTGGTAGTTTGGATTGCAGTAACATTTACGGACACCGTTCCTCTCAGCACAGGTTGCGTGATCACTACACTGGTAACTCGCTTGTATAATCTGGTTGTTTCGGCAAGTTGATTTTCGTGTACATCTGGAATTGACGTAAAAATCGTCTTCCTATTCCACGAAAAAATAAATAAATTTATTATGAATTTGCGGTTGTCACAGTAAAATGTACAGGATTTCAACGGTGGGTGGCCATTGCAAACTTCCCCTGAATGATCTAGGTGAGGGTATGGATTTTTATGAAATGTGGTCTTTGAAGCCAACTCCGATGTAGGAGTCCACGGGGTTCGCCATGAAAAGGTAGCCGTCAAATGTAGCATTAAAACGGCCTACTGCGACTAAACATTAGGCCTACAATTGGTTCTCACCGCAAAACTATCGTTTGTAGTATCCGTGCATTTTTGGGTAAAAATTATAAGGGAATGACATCTGAAGGAGTAGTCTTGTGCTTCCTGACTAAATGTAAGTAGAATATTTGCTTCTTATTATATGGAAAAAGTCATTAAGAGCAAAGCACTTAAAATGAAAGAAACGTACTGACCATTAATACACCTCCTTTGTCAGCAACGAAGCAGTTGCATTGATTGAGAGGGATGCATTGTTCTTGCTCTCTCAGATAATCACCGACACAAACACATTGCTCTGATTTTGTGCGAGAGGTAGCCGAGATGCAAGTATCAGGGTCGTCACAAGTCCTCTCACAGGTGTCATCGCTAAATATCTCATTAGCTGGACACCATTCAGGGATTGTTTCTAGAGAACAGGAAAGAAAAAATATGAAAATAATAGTAACCTGATACAGTCACGACAAATATGACATGTGGCATAGAATAGCTTGTCGTCATTACTTAAATACGTGGTTGTCAGAAGGTTAAAGGAAAGCAACATACACTCAGAAGCTGCTCGAATAAATGTAGAACATTTTAAATAGGTAGTGGCCGTTCCGTAGTCACATTAATGTTACTATTTATTCTGATAACGAGATAAAACACCATCATTTGTTGTGCAATTAGTCTGAAACCAGGTAGTCATGGCTTGTTTCTGTTTGGGATTTCTCTAGGTGTAAGTATACTGCTTTCTAACAACAATGGTAATTAATAACAACATCAAAATTCTTTCGTTGGTTGTTCTGATCAAACTGGGAGACGAACCTGGTTTAATTGTAAACGTTATGTTGTACTAACGTTAGGAACGGTTCCTTGTTCAGAGCCATGGTCGGTGTTGAGTACGAAGCAGTCTTGTAGTGAGTGCGTAATCACACTTTAGCTAATGGAGGCATTTTGGAATTCTAGTATGGATACTAATGCAAGATTAATTGTTTGAACTCGCACTAGAAGCTTGTACTTGCACTCATATCATATCATATTATATTTGCTACGATATGTATTGTAGTGCCGTTGTACTCGCTGATATACTATATGTATACTCGTACTATAAATATTGTAGCAGTTTCTTCAAAACATATTTGACATGCCAAATTTACTTCCAAAAGATCCTTTCGTTTTCAGAATAAACCTTTCATTCTCTGCACGTTTACGTTTGACATTTAATAAATGATCACGATTTTTATGATTTTTTTTTGGCTTTATATTTAATAATGTAAAAGACACTTACCATCTGATATTTCGAATGTTCCTAAACTAGATATATAATAATCCCCCCATTTATCTGAGATACGAAACTCGTCGTATGTTACATAGTAAGTTTCTCCAGCAACGTTCTCAAAGTCCATTCGCAGTTGGTATCGCTTTCGATTTGTTAAGACGGCAATTTTCTCATTTCCGATCCAAAAGTCACTCCCTAGAAAGCCAAAGCCATTTCTGAAGTCTTCCCAACTTCTACTAAAATTTACAGAATCCGATCTTCGTCGCTGTAATACCTTCAAAGAATATCAAAGAAGTTAAGCGTTAACTAGGATGTGATTGAATTATTATTATTTGTTCCCTACTGCAATGCGATTTGTTGCTAACAGCTATAACACACATATTTTAACTTATATTTCTAACTTCAGTTTGTAGTTTGGGCTAGATGTTTACAGTTCCCTTGGAAGAAGAACTACACTGTACATAAGTACAATCTGGTACTTAAATTCAACAATATTAAAAATGATTGATTCAAACTTTCGTTTCGATGAAAAAAGCGAGATTCTATTTGAAATAACGACTTTGTATTACATCGCTATATATTGCTGCAATCAGAATCTGAAGTAAATTTTTACAAAACTATCTAAAGTTGAAAAGGAGACATCAAGTAATCAGCCATACCGTCCATCCACCAGTATCAAGATCATTATCACAGTAAGCCTCAAACGGTTCCGGATGGCCATCTGGTTTAATAAGATACACTCCAGATGTATTGTGGGTAGAGGAACATGCATTCGATACTTCTTTGCAATCTCTCGGATACGCAGGTTGTTGAAAAACAAAGTATGAAGAACCTGGATGGAAAGTATAACAAAGTTATCATATTATTGTGACTGAAAAAAATCATTTTAGCTAACGAAAAAATCGCCTAAGATGTTTTATCTCAATTTCTTCTCTCCACCCAGGGGTTAAATGGGTACATATGGGGTAACTTGTCATTAGGCGCAATATATAGCTGCAGCTGTCTGGAGGGATGGTCTCTGGGACAGGTTATTATTAAACAGGGGTAATATAACGTCTGTAAAGCTCTTTGAAACCTATAGCTGTTTAAAAGCGCTAAATGAACCGAATGTTATTAACTTTATTATTTTTACTATAAGACTTTTCAGTTAATTGTAAAAGAACTGGTTTTGTTACTTAGCAAATTAAGGCAATCCATCAGTTTAAATATCAACTACTACTCAACTACTATATAGTCGAAGATGTCACGACTATATCTAATGAGGTAATTCTCAGATGTAACTGTTTTGAAGCATTATATGTAATTTGTTTTCAGCCTGCAATGGAAATTCAAAGACCAAGTAACTAGAATTTTATTTTAACCAAGCTTCCGTAGTTATCAATCATATCCAAGTAAAATCAAAAGACTCACGAGAACAGGCAAATCCCTTTTGTTTAATGTACCTAAGAAAATATCGATGTGGGACGTAGGATAAAAAAGGATCGAAAGTATATTACTCAGAGGGAATCAACCTCGAAATAGATATTCGGAAATAGTAACACGATTAAAAAACAAAACGTCAAGAGCGACCATTAAAAAGCTAACATTTCTAGCCATTCAAGTTGTCCAAATGAGGTGTTAACGTTATAATACATAAGTGATATAACTTACAGAGGTTAACCCTTATTATAAGATAAATCATTAATATAAATATTACACCTACCTGAAGATCTTCCCTCGGCACTGACGATTATCTGTGTAATAAAATATATTGACTGAATACATTACGAGACCTACAGAGTATTGCAGTCAACGGAAAGTAAGGCAGATTAAATCTAATGTTAATCAAACCAATTTGAGGGAAAGAAAGAACTTTTCGTAAACTGGTCCAAAATATGTTGGTTTAAGAGTAAAGTCGATTTTTACTTTGGTAAATTCTCTGGATGACCACTTTCAATGATGTTTTTCTTTTGTCTATATATGTCATATAGAATGCACAGGTCAATGATCACTTACAGGGTACAACTTTCTTCCAGGAAACATTATATTACTGTCATGTTTCCGGTTTTACAGCCACTGTGGCACATGATACGCCCGTGAAGGACAAAGGCAATAGCTGGCTGCTTCCTTAAATAGCTGTGTTGCTAAATGCGGACATATGTTCTTTGTTCAAGTTATATTTTGACATTAGAACATTTTTTGAAAGGTGTCATTTTACTTGTAAGGCAAGTTCACAGCCATAGATGTGTATATCTTACTAACTCAACAATTGTAGCAGCGCTGCAGAAGCTCAGCTAAGCTTCTATTTGTAATAATTCTTTCTAGTGTTGTGCCGATATCGCCAATATCTGATCTGGCCGATATCCGATTTTTAATCTTAATATCGGCCCCATACCGATACCGATATTTTTCAACAGCCAGTTTGAATGTCAAATCGCACTTTAAGTCATACTTTAATATATAAAGTATCAGATAATCGGCTATCCTAACATAGTATACTGCACAACTCACAAACAGTAACCACTTGACAATTCCTTTGTGCCTATTCTATAAAATTAGCCCTAACCTCTTTTTAACTGAATGATCATAGTCCCCAACAAGATGATATGCAAGAAACTGTGTACTAGCATGGCTCACATTTCATTACATTTGAAATCTTTACAGAAGCCCCTGTTTTGAACCCTCACATGACTACAAAAATATTCTTCCTGTACATTTTTGGTTCACTAACATTCAAACTTATATCTACAATGCAAAATGGTAGAAGTACGTTATGGCACAGCGAATGTATGACAACCTTGGTAACGCTACTTCAACAAATCTACATGGTACAGTAAGAAGAATTGACGTTTAGAATTATAAGATTATATCTTTTATAACATGATGATCATGGTGATGATAACATACAAGAGATAAAGAATATCAACAGAAAGGACAAAAGAAAAAGAGGAAGTTAAGGAAAAAACAAGGAATTTCCTTTTTCAGACCAAGTCATTCATGACCAAAATTCCACAGTGTGATGATGCTCTGCCATAGGGGGAAAGAATTGAGCAAATACGAATGTGAAGTATGAAGGATCGGAAGCGGTTAAAAAAATTATATTTTTCTTGCTTGTTAATTCCGAATTATAATGGCATAGACATGTTAGGACTTCGCGCATATGAAAGTTCAAATTTTATGAAATGACGATGTTATCTGTCAAGACAAAAACATATTGTATAGCATTTCCAGTAGTGAATTTACACAATTCTCTTAATAAACCAGAAAACAAGCTTTAGATCATTCCTGCAATTTTAGCAGTTCTCTGTTGTTTTTCGTCTCCATCAAATTTTTAAAATGCTTAAAACAATGTTTGCACATGGGTCATCTTATCAATAGTTTTAACACGTCTAACATATCAAGAGTTTTTGGCACGAGTTTGTATCCTTCTAGAAGATATGGCCCTTGGGTACAGAAAATGGTATCACACTTACCTAAAGTCATAAGAAATTAAAATCTACATAATATACTTTGCTGTTGTCAACAGAGTAAAATACACAGAATAGTTCTATCTCAACAAAGATATTGAAGCGGTCAAGGCAATTTATTTGGGATATAGCCAAAGTTTTTGTTGTCGTCGATAATGTTATTCAGGAAGCACAGACGGTGTGCGACGTTATTGTTGTATCTGTATGAAAATTTTGTTTATTTTAACCAAATGCTGAGTACCACATACCGTTTTTTTTTCTTGAATATAATGCTCGTTCGAACGAAAGCCATAAATTATGATGTCAAGGAATTTAATTTGATATCCTTCAACATATAAAGCGAATTTTACCATACATGCAGTAGAAATACTCTCCTTTGAAAAAAAAAAACTTTCCTTTGTATACTGAAATAAATTACAAGTTACTGTCACAATATAAGAAATGTTAAGTTGTATACTACACCAAACAGCCATATCACGAAGGGAGGGTGTGAGTCGGGTAGGAGGGAGTGATTGAGGGCTGCGAAGAATTGGTTTATTCAAATTGAGGCTATTAAGCGTTACAAGGAAGATAACATGTTTAACAACTTAATGGAACATCTTGTGTGAAAATCAAAGTAAACTACGGTATTTGTGATTAGAGAAATAACAGATAAAATAAAGGATTATGAATGTATTTTTTTCTCATAGTAGTTCATTTGTAGGTTATACGTTAACACCTAATTAATTATATGGCACAGATGTAGTTAATATATGCATAAAATATTTAATTCTTTACACGGTGAACTAGCCTTTCATATTCCAATATTTGACAGAAAACATCACTTTGGATGGTGATTAGAATGTTGGTGAACTAGATTGTGTCAAAAGGGATTTTTTTCAATAAATGAAATATCATTTAATTTTTGGTGAGAACTTTCTCACTCCAATTATGTTGTATTACTTGTTCTCTGCTTTATTTTACTGTTATAGATTATGTCTAAGTAAATAATGAAAAGAAAAGACAGAAAAAGAAAAAAAAAAGGAAAGAGTATTAATATTTAAAAGATAATCAACCAGAATAATAATTAGGTTAGTTTAAAAGTTTTAGAAAGGTTATTCCGCTAGTATTATGGCCTTTGATGCTTTTTGTATGATCGTGTGAATTTGTAGATTTGCTTGTCGCACTATATCCAGAATACGGCTTATATTTGAAGCTATCGTGAAATATAACTGATATAATGGAAGAAAATATTCTCCCTTGAAATTGTTTTAATATGATAAGGCATTTATACAGCTTTTAAAAAGTTGTTTTGTCTTACTTTTAATACACAAATACTAATGAAACATCTTACTACCTTTTTTTTTCAGTATGATTTTATAACGTCTTTTCCATTGGAAAGAGCCTTCCATTCCACTTAATCTTCTAGTTTATTCAATTAATGATCGTGTAGTAACAGTATCGTTTTAAAAGAATGCCTTTACAATACTATTAGTTGTAATTTTTATCACTAAATCGCTCATGCTTCATAGACGTAAACGTCGTTGCACATTTTATTGTAATAGCGCGACACGTACATTAGAAATACACAGTTAAACAAGTCGCACACATTCGACAAACAATACCATTCTTTAGAGGTGTTTTATTTTAACTAACAAGAATAAAAACAGACGTTAAAACAGTACAATGTTAAAAAAGTAACTTAAACGAAAAGTTATTTTATTGTTTTTTAAATTAATTTATTGAAAGCCATATGAGCATATGTAGGGATGTGAACATTTTCTGTTACTTTTTTCTTTAGCTAACGATATATACAAATATCTCAATTAATTTTCCCATTCACAATCAAAATAGTATTTCTTTCTTTAAATTTAACACTTATCTTATCTTTAAAATAAGGGAGTATTTGGATTAAATTTCCTGGGAATCTCTAACAATATATATATCTAGCCTAACTGACAAAAGAAAAACAGAAACACGGAAAGAAAAAATTGGAATCTAGCCACCAAAATCGCCGGAGACATTGTCATGATCGCGTATCATACCATTCTTTTTGTATGAGCAGTTTAAAACTACAACGTAGTGCCAGAAAAAATATAAAAAGTCTTTTATCTTTGATAATTCGTTCTAAAATAGATCCGTGTAACCTAAGTTTGCTATTTTCAGCAGTAGATTTAGTTTCTATACATTAGTTTTAAATTAGAAAAACGTGTACATCAGTTGTATTTATTGTTATTCAACTCTGTTTCCTTGAATATGTACATGCACAAAAATAGTGATCTTAATATGATTTTCAAAATACATTTCAGAGTACCTTTATTTTTTCTGCAGGCTGTTTTTCAATCTTTGACAGACGTATAACTATATATATATATTAAAGAGATCTGTATGAGTATGCGAAGAAAAGTTTGGATGATAGTTAACATCATTAATAAAACGTAAAACTGAGCATTTTTTTTCAAATTTGATTAAACCTGAACCACACCTTCAAGTTATAAATATCTAATTTAAAGGATGTACCTTGTCAATATAGTTTTGTTCGCTGTAGTTACCTAACTGTTGACTGTTTGTAATGGAAGTTAATTAAGCATCTTTGTGATTGGATTATCACATATAAATGTCTTGTTTTTAGATTAGTTAACGCAGATGTTGCTTTAATGTATTCATAAGTATAACTTGAACAAAGGCGAGGAACAAAGGGTCTGTTCGGAAATCAACTCAAAATAGCAAAGCTGAAAAGGAAGTTGCCTTCATGCAGATGAAAATCAAGTTACTCTAGTGTAGTTTATATCGAAAGGGAATCCCATGATTGAATTTTTAACAAGAAGAAAATTTTAACTCATGAATCTAAAAAAAAGAAAATCATAGTTTAGTTTTTAGTTATCGCTGTTATAAATGAAATTCTTTTTCAGTTATCGCACTTGTAGTCAAAATTATGGAGTAACCATTTATAAACTAGAATGATATACATGTGAATTTAAGCTCACTTATTCAAAATATGAATTGAGTGATTTAACGTGTTGGTAGGTATCTGTGAAATGAATGGTTGGCTTTTGGAGGGAAACCTTGTGAACTGACGTGTTGTAACGGATATATGGGGAGCGATTTACTCATAAGTTTGAAAAGAGATTACTTTTTCCTGGCCATATCACGAAACTTGATTAACTTTTAAAACTTGGTGTGTAATGAAAACACGTTTGAGATGTATGAATGAGCTTTCTTTCTAAGTATTTTACATGTGAGCAAAATTTAAAGAATATTTATTTAAGCATAGAACAACCGGTAAGAGGTAACCTTTTGTATTTATTCCAATATATGTGGTTAAATTAAAGACGTTTTGTTATTTTTTGAAACAACGCTGTCCTTTCGCGAAGTTAAAAATTCTGAGTATTTTAAATTGAAGGCCTTCTAACTGAAATTTATCAGGATTTTTTATCGATATTTCCCTATTTCTACGAAGATGCTAACACTTCGCTTTGTCACATAATTTAATATAACAGAATTAGTTCAACAACACATTGACGTAACTTATGTTATTTCAAAACAGAAGATATTCAATGGAGTAACATATATTAAATAATAGAAAGACTTACCATTTCTGTTCCAAACGAGTTCCAAATCGTCAAAACAGTCAAACAAACTTCGAAAAATTTCTCCATGATTCGAGTTTGTATAAATGACATGCGAAAATATATTCGATGAAGTGCAAGATGGCAAATGACACAGAGTATCTACTTAGGGGTGACCAACACCCTATTGAAATGACCGTAGTAGTATGGATGTCCATTAATGCCATCATTTTATTTGAAATATGATGTGGTGAACAGCTTGTACAAATTTACTGCACATCTGTAGTATTGTTTTGATTGTGTGTAAAGAAGACTATTCGACATGCGCAATCCAACTTAATATTATTTACAGATATTTATATCTTAAACTCAGTCAATAGTGCAGTGAGCTTCAGTTGCATAATGTTGAATTGTCCTTTTTCCCATAAATACAGCATACAACCTATTGCACATTTATTGACTATCGTGGCTCTAGTTCCAAGGACAGCAACGGTATTGCAATTAAATGAAGGTAAATGTATTTGGTTTTTAAAAGGAATATCAATTACGACGATCACTTTTAATCTATATTACATTAAGTGTGGTTCATGATAAAGGGATTTGTAGTTGTGTGCCAAACGACGTCAATGCAACTAAGCCGATGGAAATGAGTATTGGAATGTTGATTTACTTGTTATAGTTAAGCTGCTTATATCGATATTTTAAAGAAACATGTATGAGTGATTATCTATGTTACTGCGGTTTACGTTGAAGGGCAAACTTAAAGCAGTATCGAACGGACAGGAAGAGATCCTACTAACCAGCACAATTAACATGCGTGAACTAGTACAATATATCTTATATACCGTGAAATGCACTGTATGATCTATTCTACACTATCAATGTTTATTTAAAAATATCCAATTAACAAGTTTTCCAGCTATATGCTATATGAACAGTACTTCCTTGTCTAGGTTGCCTGCGTCACACCCTGTTTGCAGAATCGAGTATCCTCACATCTGATTGAATAAACATGTAAGCGCCTTTACTGGGCTTTGAATAGATTTGACTTTGAATTATATTTAAAAAAATATATTGTCAATTATATAAGATATTGAATCTAATGGGATTAATTTGCCTTTTGGAAAGGTACGATAATATCAAATTATTCAGTGATATAAAGCTTTTTTTAATAAAAATAATTTAGTTTAAGATGGTTTGCTAGAGCTTCTTTGGAGGCATAGAGCTACTTTATATGTGTAGCTATAGGTGCTTTATCTACCCGTGGTACCCAGGGGGGTTGGGAGAGGGTTCCTGAAGGTTGGTTCCCAACATGCAGTTTTAGCCAACGGATGACAACTGCCAGTCATATTTTTGCATGAATAATTAACTGAGAGCCAGCTTTCCTACTCCAAAATATTTCGCTAACAGTGACGTAGCTCTAGGTGAAAGGTAAGTTCCACTACCACACACATAACATTTTCATGGACGAAAACTGGGACGGCAAAAAGAAAATTAGTTAAAGAAAACTAAATATTTTCTAGCATATATGACATTGGATAGCTTACTTGATTTTATAGCACGGAGTGAATTGCTCCTCAGAAGGCTTCCTCACATTAGCTTTATGCTTACTAAGCATCGAGAGAGGTTTCTATTAACAAGTTTGATTCAGTAATTGGTACTTTTAGTCATAGTTCAGTGAATTGTATGTCGTATTGCTGTCTTTAAACAAAAACACATCTCCATTTGGATCCCTGAGAAAGGAGATAAATGCAAACACTTACCCCTAACATACTAGTATGTATTTTTAAATGTTTGATTTATTTAATATATACAAGGCTGTAGCCACAGGGACCACGAACCTGACCCCCCCCCCACCCTCCCCGAAAGTTGCTTGCAAATGGTTAGCATTTTGTAACACCCGAACGCACAGTCAAATGCTCTTAATGTAATGTAATTTTGGTACCAGAGGTACAGACTGTGAAATTACAAGTTAATATCAGCTGAGGCTCGAAGTCAAACTTATGTAGCAGTTATGCAATAACTCAAGCACATTCCGTAAGCCGTCTAAAATAGTTCAGTATTAATATCATTTTTATGGGTTTTGGTATTTAGGGAGTTTAGGTGTTAATATCATAAACAGCAGTCGTCATCACTGTGTAGACGTGGAATTATATTGTCCTTGTCTATATTTAAGGCTTCGGTTGTCGTTGTTCATTATTTTACTTTTATTTTAACTTGTGGCTAATAGAGGGCAGCAGAGTGGCCTACATAGTACATACTTTACTAAGAAATATATACTTTACTATTGATATTGCATCATTTCATAGCAGAAACAAACCTGTATATTCTAGCTAGGCCAGTTCATGTGCCATTACACCATAAAAACATACCTCCATACCGTTCCGCCATAGGTTTTGATCCTTTCCGCCATGGCAGAAAGCTCGAAACCTATGGTGGAAAGGTACATTTTAAAAAGGGATTTTAACACAGGAATGTATCGGTGAAACTGGTTTGATTCGCGTGGAAGGATAGGTACACCGTCTTCGATTGTGACGGTTCGCTGGATAGACTGAATTGTAGTTAAGACAACATTGGGGAATAGATAAGTTTGTGATGTACATGTTGATTGAATAGTTTTATTTGTAAGTTAATAAGAGTCGATACACTGTCTTCAAATATCTAATAGTTCGTTGAATAAATCAAATTAAGTTAGGTTGATTGTTTATTAAAAAGACCGATTCTAATTGTTTAATTAAAGGCATTGAAGACTTGCCCAAAACCGCGTACGGCCGTCTGAATATGTTAACTTTCTGTCGCTTGCAGAAAGGGAGTCTTCACCCCGAGTTTTGACCGATTTTGTGGGCCTAGATAGTGTGAAGCGAAGCAATATACAGTGCATATAGGCCTACAAAAGTGCTTTACCGCCATCGGGGTAACACAGTGGAATGACACTTTTTCTATGGCGGAAAGAGTACATTTTCTATGGCGGAATATACCGATGACAGAATGACACGGCCCCAGCTAGGCCTACACCCTCTCCTTGCCTGGCCGGGATCAGACCTGGAGATACTATAGTCACTGTGAGTTAATTGGGATTTCTTTCATAAGCGTAAGGAGCGCTTGCAGCCTAACATTAAAATGCTTTCTGCCACCTAACTTAAAAGTTAAGCTTTAATAGTATTTTAGGCAACGTTACCATTACTTAGTATGCTAGCCTAGGCCTAATTTCGGCACAGCTTACTTTAGTGTAGGTCTCACGTAGCGTAGGCTATGCCTAATATAAATTTTTGCGGATCGAATTAAAAACAAACGATCATTACTCTTGTAAGCAGCTCAACCGTTTGTACGAGTAAAAACGAACTGTAGCACACATTAAGTTACAAATTAAGCAGCTTACTATCATCTCATAGTGACAATAATTGATCCAAGCTTGTGGTGCACGTCAGCACTTTGCTTAGGCTGTGGCTATGTCGGTCGTAGCTAAGGAAGCAATAGTGAAGTATATAGTGCTAGTACACAAAGGGCATACGTTATTCCTAGCTTATAAACTGGATTTAAAATGGTCACCTATCTATCGTGATATCTTGCCGAGACATAGGTAACCATTTTAATCCAATTTGAAAGTTAAAAGAATAATAGATGCCTTTCGTGTACTAATATAATTATTAAATATTCCTTAAGAACGACCGTGTGGAACGCAATGCTAACATTTATACGATAATTCGAGATATCTTCAATTTAATTCGAGATATCTAAAATTTAATTCGAGATATCTGCAATTAATTTCAAATATCTCGAATTAAATTGAAGAAATCTCCAATTATTTTAGATATCTCCATTTCAATTTAAGATATCAGAAATTGCATTTTCAATATCTTGAATTTTATTTAAGATATCTCAAATTGATTTAAAGATATCAAGACTAATGAAAGACATCAAAAATGGAACATTATTTAAGATATCTGGAATTGAATTCCAGATATCAAAAAAGGAATTCGAGATATCAAAAATTGACTTTGAGATATCAATAATTCGCATTAGAGATACTCAAAATAGAATTCAAGATATCAAGAGTTGTGTTAGAGATATTGTTAATGAAGTCTGCAAGTAAGGAGAAGAAAGCTGCTTATGTCCTAGGGATGGCTTGAGGGGATTGCAAAGTTGGCATTACTTAGAAGTGTAAAGACTTGCTAGTAAGATTAAAGGATGAAGCTAGAGATTAGGAGAGGGGTTTAGGGCAGTTGGGCTGTGGCTTTTGTGAGGTGAGGAGCGAAGGTATTAACGAGAGATAAGGAAAGGGAGAACCGAGGTTGTGTGAGAGGATAGCGGTGATAAGGTTGGAAGGTAGCAGAGTTTGTTGATGAAGGCTGGATGTTTTGTGATTGTGAAAGGAAGCAGTGGCATTTTGTAGAGTCCGATAATAAAAGAAGAAAAGCATCGAATAACATTGTCCTGAATTTATTACCCCAAACTACGTAACATGGTGGCGACGGTTTAAAATAAGAAATGCCTCGGTGTTTGCCCACTACCATTGTGTTAAATCCGCTACCACCTAAAAGTCAATGAGATTCAAAGGATATAACTTTAGCTAATGTGTTAGTCATGCAGTCGATTTGTTAATTTAGCAGAAAATAGGTAACAACACATGATACTTGGGCGAAACAGATGGATGGTAATCGTTTCAGAAAACATCTGAAGAAGCAAGATCCCGAAGGTATGTAACGACATCATACAACCGCATAGTGGTGAAGCTGATTGTACGGTGGAGATCATTCAACGCCCAATTATGGAGGCAGAGTCTTCCATTTAAAAACAAGCTGTTACATAAAAATGCATATGCGTTAATCAAGGTGGAGGAAGTCATTGTTTGGTGGCAGAGAAGAAGAAACAAAAATATAGAATACAGACAGCAACCAACTATGACAGCTGAGTCACTTTTATAGATTTATTTTTAAGAGTTCATCTTGGACTCTTTCTCTCTGAAACTGCGGTGGAGATCGCACAACATTAAGGTTGTAAACCGTTATTTATCTGTAATTGCTATTTCATATTCTCCATTTAAGGGTTCATCATGTATAATTTAAGATCAGAGAAAAGTGAAGTGAAAATGAACACGACAGATAAAAGAGAGGACCAAACTTGTCCACCAGGGATACCTGAAGGTCTTCCAAAAGAAATGTGGATAAACTACTTACTAGAGATACGTAAGGTAGAAGCACAAATTGAAATAGAAAAATGTAAACAAAATCATGAAATAGAAAACAAAACTCCGAACAAGACCATGAACTGAACAAGGCTAAAGTAGAGGCAGATACAGAAGTAAAACTAAAGCAACTTCAGATAGAGAACGAAACTGCCAAAGTTCAAGTGAACCCAACGTATAAGTGGCAAGTGGTGAAAGTGTAAATTTGATGAAGGTGCCTCGTCTGATTGAGAATGAAGATGCTGATGTATATATCTTAGAGGTTTTGAAATGTTAGCAGAAACAAACAAGTGGGATAAATCACAGTGGGCAATATTTTTGGTAATTTGGTTTTCATACATTATGCTATAATGCATGTTAAAGAAATTTAAAGCAACATGATATGCTAATTTTTCAATATCTTGCAAAAGACTTGCAATACAGGAATTAGCCTATAGTTATCTTTCGCCTTTTTCTGTTACTTTAATTTTGTAGTCAGGAAAAGCACTTGTAATTTTAAGTTCATTAGGCACATTATACCACTATTAAAACACCTGTTCACAAGATGGCTGAATGGACGAACAATAATGTTATTAAATGCTTTAACAACTTTACAATGAATATTATAATTGTCCTTGACTACCATTTTGAAGATCTTTGATACATTCCATAATTTCGTCATCATCGGTGAAATACAAAAACATACAGTGATCATGTATACACCAGCTCTTCCTCATTTTGGAGCGACTACTACACCCTTGAAGAGGGAAATAACGGTCATATAAGAAGATACAAAAGAATAAGTTATAAGTAGAATTAGAATAATTTACTATTAGAACATCAGTCCAAACCACCTGTGGAAGATCCTAATGAAATGACGTTATAGCACTTTGCGTCAATTAACTGTGTAACTTTATAGACCTATTTCTTCTATAGGTGTATAAGCAGCAGAGGCGTCAATCATAGGGAGGGGGCAGGGGGACAAGGGACACGTGCCCACTTCTTAAGAGTGGAGACAGGTTTGGTAACTGATTCGCGTATGCGCTGGGGTATCATTCAGGCTCATAATGACTCGTGTATCCCACAAAGGGAGCTTAAACATTGTGCTACGTGAGATTTGTATGTTATTAATTTTAAATTCTCATCTGCTCGACCACCAGATGAAAAATAGAGTTTGCGAAATGTTCATATCATTTCTTCTGATATCATTAGCCAGCAGTTTGCAACCTTAAGATTCTAGGCACGTGCTGTATGAATGACGTTCAAAAAGGACACAAGGTTTAGTTTAACCGCTCATCACGTTTATGCACAATAAATGCACAATAAATGTAGATAGCTCCTAAGATTTAACCTGCGTGAACAATGTAGCAGTCTAATGTGAAACTACGGTTCATAAATATATTTATCACGTCTATGTGTCAGACAATGTAGGCCTATCAGGTTTATTGCTGGCCCCTATATCAGTGCCCCAATGTTTTAACTAAGAATATTGAGGCACTCAGTCCCCTTCACGGCCCACTCACTGAGCACAAATACCCCTCCCATCCCTCCCAAGTAGGTCCCTTTTCGGCATATAAAACAATTAATGATAACACAAATTTAACAATTAATTTACACCAAATTTCCCCAATGGATTCCCCTTAGCATATATATGGCTACGGCTACCATCAGAATGCCCTACAGCACCCAGCGTGCTTTTATTTCTTCACTTACCTGTGTAAAACAATAAACAACGCAGAGTT
This sequence comes from Apostichopus japonicus, assembly GCF_037975245.1. Lineage (NCBI taxonomy): Eukaryota > Metazoa > Echinodermata > Holothuroidea > Aspidochirotida > Stichopodidae > Apostichopus > Apostichopus japonicus. The sequence continues at coordinate 35,317,767 of NC_092569.1, forward strand.
TACAAAGTAACGTAAAGCCTTCAGTTTTCCTCTACAAAGTGATTTTACCGAATACTTGTTTCCCATTAACCTTTTCTTAAGTGTAATTTAAAAAAATGAGATCTCAAAATGTTTAGATGCAATTGACAAGGCCTGGGAAGTGCCATTTCCGGCAACCTGGGAGGCATATTTGGCAAAGCATTATGGAACGCGAAAAGGAAAAACATATTTCGTTGTCTAGACTAAGTTTGTTGTTGTCTAAATCTAAGTTGTTGCTGCTGTTCTGATATGCTGTTGCTCAAACTCACGTTGATGTCAAAACTTCCGTTGTCTTAACTTACGTGGTTGTCATCCGCGCTGTTCAACATTATTGCTCAACCCCGTAATGTAAAAAATAGGCGTTTCGCACGAAATTAAACAAACATCACCAGCGCAGGAGAATGCATGATATGTACCACTACAACTACTAGGCCTACTACTGTTACACCAGGAAATTCCATAAAAACTCACTGGTTACACCTAGAGCCATATGAGAACTCCAAATACTGCTACTAGTAGACTCAACAATGAAAATACTTCTAAACAGTCTGCACTATACCCAGATATCCTAATTAACGACGTGCGTATAGTAAGCATATACAGTGCAAATTGAATTTAGTTTGAGAAGAGCTATTCTTTTTAGTTCTTACATAACGTGGTCGAGCAATTGTTGAACAGCGGCGATGGCAACAACTTAAGTTTAGACAAATAAGTTTTCCCTTTTCGCGTTCCATAAAACATTCTTGCTACAGGTGGCATACTCCTATTAGAGTCTATATCAATCCGCTCGATTGTTGTCCTTCAGGAAAAGCGCCAAAAAGCAGCGGGAGAACGTCTTTTGTGACCTGTTATCAATCATAATCTATTTTTTTGTGGCTTGCATGTTGAAGAGCATGAATGGAAGTACATGTGGTGAGAAAATTGGGTCAATTGAGGCAATTTTAGACCCCTTTAGGTCTCCAGGGAGCAGCGTAGGAAATTTGTTTACCACTGAGTGAAGAGGTTTGTTTACAAGTGACGAAAACTTCCGGCTCGGATAGCAACAAATCTTCACCGTCATAGTACGGAAAATTGATGGTGCCATGAAAGGCCAACTTGTCAGCTATCCGGTGATGGGTAGCGTTTAGCTAGTGAAAACTTCTATCTATAGACTTAGAGACCACATTACTTTTGTGATTTAGTGTGTAAGTTAATGGGGCTTTCTAATGGGCGTATGCTACCTACACTCTCGCCAACTGATGGTGGCGCTCAGATAGTGTCAGGATGGTCCAGTGGCGGCGGAACCAATGAAAAGTTGAGGGGGCAAATGCATGATAAGCCCCCCCCCCCCCATATTTACCAAGGCTCCGAAACGTGCATCTGCCCATTTTTCAATGCATACTTGTCGATCTGTCCGATGCACACGTATACTATATATATAGGTGTAATAATTTTAGTAATTGCTGGGGGACCCTCGGCCTGTCCCCTGGCTATAGACCACATTGTCACCCCAACCGCGTCTTCACGCCCCGTGAAAAGTGTAAGCAGTGAGTGTGAGTACCGGTAAGCGTAACACAACTTCGTCTTAGGCCAAAGATATGCCTCATTTCAGCCAGTTCTCCAACATCCCCTTACTTAATGGCGGAGCGTCCATATATACAGTCAGGGGCGGATGCCCCCCCCCCCCGACGGACTCAAATGGACTGCTGGCGCCCTTTTCAGCTTTTCACTACTTTTTACTTATTCGCGATTATTGACTATTTTATTGCGCTCTCATATACCTATTGACATTTTTCATATTCTGTTGGTGTAATTTTCCGACAAAATGGCGACGACACCTTTTTATTCTCCGTTAATCTGCAAATTAGCAAGGCCCGGAAAGGGTCATTTCCTGCAATCTAGGGAGTATCTTTTATCAAAAATTTTCTGTACGCTCCGCGCCAACTTGTGATGGCGCTCCGCTTAGATAGTGTCGAAAGCGCCCCTACAGACCATTCTTGCCCCCCTGACCAATACCCCTAGCTCCGCCACTGCCCTTACACTCAAAAACGTCTTTGCGAGTACACTACGAGGAATAGCTACTCTCTTAAAACACCAACGAACATACAAATTACAATGTTTTTACAGACTTTTAGGTGCAATCTGAGAAATTGCAGGCTTGAGACCCATATTTTAGGGCTAGGTATCCGCAGCATTAAACACTCGGGAAGTGCCGTTTCCGGCCATCTGGGGGTTTGAAAAAAAAAAAAAAAATTCTTGTACGCTCCGCGCCAACCGATGGTGGCGCTCCGCTCAGATAGTCTCCACACAGTAGCCCCCCAATAATTTTTCCGTTCCGCCGCGCCTGGGATGGTCCCTTTTCGGAAATGGCCCACCCACTAAAATTTTCTTTAAAAGGCCCTGGTATAAAATTCATAGTGCTCTTGATTCGGGTGATAATTGTATTGGTGTTTTTTAGACCTTTCCAAAGCATTCGATACCATCATTGATCATTGAATTCTTCAGAGGAAATTATCACATTACGGTATTAGAGGTCTAGCTCTTTCTCTCTTTTCAAGTTCTTTTTTTTTTAACAGGCAACAGTACGTTTCTTTTTCTGATAATCATTCAGTTAAGTCTGGAGTTCTTCAAGGGTCTATATTAGGTCCACTTCCTTTTATAATTAACGTAAATGATATTTGCAACGTCTCTACAAATTGCTCGATTGTCCTCTTTTTGCTGATGACACTAATATGTTTTTTCTCTGATAGCAATGAAGAAACTCTTAAAGTAACCATATGTAATGAATTAAATGCGTTTTATGATTGGTTTTCTGCTAACGAACTGTCTTTGAATATTGATAAAACAATTTATGTGGTATTTGGAAACTCCTCTAGAAGATTAAATGCTGATTTATATATGCGTGGTATTTGCCTTAAAAGAGTCGATAATATTAAATTTCTTGGTGTGTATATTGACCCTCAGCTCTCTTGGAAAGTCCATATCAATCATGTTTGTAAACAAGTTTCTAGAGGTGTAGGTATTTTATCTAAGTTAAAATATTCTTTTCCAAGGAAAATTCTGAGATCTATTTACTATAGTATTATATTTCCTCATCTATCGTACTGCTCTTCAGTTTGGTCTGGTACTTTCAATGCTAACCTTAATAAGCTTGTCATTCTCCAAAAACGGGCTGTGAGGCGCATGACGTCTTCAGCTCCACCAGTCATTTATTCTCCTTAAACGTGCTCAAGTTTACTGATCTCATTTCTTTAAATGTTCTGACGTTTGCTTATCGTGCTATGAACAATCTGCTTCCAATTTGTTTTGCTACCTTTTGTACAATTAGTCACTTTATTCACAATTATAATACTAGACAAGCTGGTCATTTACGTGCTTCTTTTTGTCTTAATTCAAAGAGCATGCAAAGCCTCCGTTATCGATCTATTTCTTTGTGGAACAATCTTCCGATCAACTTGAAATCCTATACTTCCGTGGCTTCCTTCAGGCGACATCTGAAAAATTACTATGATAGCCTTTATTGATTGTATCCGTTGTAAGGGGTGGGGGTAGGTGGTGGTGGCTGGGCGGGGGTAGTGTTATTTGTCTTATTTGTTAAGGTTATCTGTTTTTGGGGGGGGGGGTTCTTTTTTAGGTGTTAAGGTTTTCTATTTTCTTTGATGGGAGTACTCTATTCGATTAAGCCCACAAGGGTTTCTTAGTTTACTTCCTTTCACATATTTTATTTATTTGCAGTTATCTTGTCTTGTTCACCTTGTATTATTATGTGTTGAAACAAATAAATCATCATCATCAACTTGAAGATTTATAGATGTGAGAGCCACCCCCCCCCCCCTTCGCCCCGCCGAAGCTTCATACTACACACATTTAACTATGACTATCTAACTCGAAATCATTTGTGATTCGTAATTATTAATTTTCCACAAACAAATTAAACATCTCCCAAATTTAGCGATAGTTCCTCTGTTTTCAACATTGCGTTATTTTAAGTTGAATATGTACATGAGATTAACAACACCATGTGCAACCACAGAATACGTTGTCATCAGTTGACATGGCTGGTATTAGATGATTTATTTAGGGATGTTGTAATATATATATATATATATATATATATATATATATATATATATATATATTTAAATATATTTAAATATATATATATATATTTAAAAATGTTACCCTATGTTTTGTGAGTAGTTCAACGGCAACCCTGATAATGACTTCATATCCATATATAAGTATTTGAAACAAGGGCGTAGGAACCGGGGGGCTGGGGGGCGCCAGCCCCCCCCCCCCCCGTGAAAAATATGGGGGGCGGAAGTATCGTTCCGCCCCCCCCCCCCCCGCTCCGCAAGTCAGAAAACCCCTTTTTCATTTCCAAATGAGAAAAAAATCTCATTTAAAGCACCAAATTGCATCTAAGGCCAGGTGAAAATGCAAAATTCTTTACAAAATGGAGTGGGTGTTGAAGTATGCTATATTGCACCAAATTGCATCTGAGGCCACCTGGGAATGCAAAAAAAATCCAAAGGGGGAACCCCCTCCCCTTAGACCCCTCCCCCAGGCCGGCCATCAGTCCTCAGCCCCCCCCCCCCCACTCAAAACTACCTTCCTACGCCACTGATTTGAAATGTGTGTATATGTCCTAGAAACCAAGAATCGTTAGGAATCCACTTGCAGTTGTCCATTTCCAACCAACTAATAATACTTGGGGGGGGGAGGGTGAGGGTTGACTACGAGGGATGCAACAAATTAAGGAAAAATGCACAAGTTTACTATGTTTTATTCTTTTGTGAGACTCATGCAATAATCAATTTTCAAACTATCAAACAACAGTACGCTGGTTAATATTAATAATTTGACATCAATTTCAATAAATATCTCCTCATTCCCTTTGAAAATGAATTATTTAGTCGAATCGTCCCGTTTGTAATTTGTGTTGCATTATACTTCTTCTTTCTTGTCTATGGCACGTCTGGCTGTCCGATGCTCGAAGATTTGTATCGATCTTTTCTTATTTTTCCTAGTAAAAGCTGCTCTTTTGTGCAATGTTATTTATACAGTGTTTTGTCTACGCAGGCCGTATTTTCATATCTGTGTACTGCAATATCTGTGTACTGTGTACTACTGGGAATGCAAAAACAATCCAAAGGGGAGGGGGAACCCCCTCCCCTTAGACCCCTCCCCAGGCCGGCCATCAGTCTTCAGCCCCCCCCCCCCACTCAAAACTACCTTCCTACGCCACTGATTTGAAATGTGTGTATATGTCCTAGAAACCAAGAATCGTTAGGAATCCACTTGCAGTTGTCCATTTCCAACCAACTAATAATACTTGGGGGGGGGGGAGGGTGAGGGTTGACTACGAGGGATGCAACAAATTAAGGAAAAATGCACAAGTTTACTATGTTTTATTCTTTTGTGAGACTCATGCAATAATCAATTTTCAAACTATCAAACAACAGTACGCTGGTTAATATTAATAATTTGACATCAATTTCAATAAATATCTCCTCATTCCCTTTGAAAATGAATTATTTAGTCGAATCGTCCCGTTTGTAATTTGTGTTGCATTATACTTCTTCTTTCTTGTCTATGGCACGTCTGGCTGTCCGATGCTCGAAGATTTGTATCGATCTTTTCTTATTTTTCCTAGTAAAAGCTGCTCTTTTGTGCAATGTTATTTATACAGTGTTTTGTCTACACAGGTGTATTTTCATATCTGTGTACTGCAGGCTACATCCATAACTGTTCAAACTATAACTATACCAGAACATGTGCGTTCCTCGAGTAGAGCCGTCGTAGTCTCCGTTGAGGTGAGAATCAGCGCAATAAGCGCATTTGTCGCTGCCAACGGGAAAATACTCACAATAATAGCTATGACTGGGACAGTAAGACAGACATTGAGAAGCAGAATAATAACGTCTACACTCCCATCGATTATATGGCAATCAACCCATGGTACAGCTATGCTACTTCTGAGGATTCCATGTTGATGGAACTAATATAAACTCATGGCAACAGTTTGTCAAGTTTGCTGGAACGAGATAGGACTGATATGACAGCGCCCTCTGTTAGTTTTGTTTGCGACTGGATAGTCCCTTTGTTATTGAACACATTCAAGACAAAGTTGTCAAACTGAGAAAAAATCTTAATATGTTTTTTTTTTCTTCAAATTGACCAATTTACAGACTTAACAAACGATTCAAATTAATTCCATCTATTTATTAATGTTTATGTACTTATAATGATCCTATAATTCTCAGTATTCTCATCTGAGTACTGTTTGCTAACACTTAACGTAAATTTCCAAACTTTATTACAGTATTGTATTAATATTTGGAGATGTTAGTGGTAAGATAACACCGTCTTTCATATTTGCTACAATTTAGAGGGTAAACTTAGAAAGTAACTTTATAATTCAGTTTTTTGTCTCACTGAAGACGTATTGTTTAATTAACAATATCAATAATTACCTACATTATGTGTAGCACATTATATTAAGAACCTCACAGCTTACTTAAGCAACACGAAGGTCCCGTGCTAGATTTATTTAAGACTGTTTACCAAAGGAAGCTTAGAACAAAGTTTACAAGATTTCTAATAAATCAAGTCAAAATAGCGGATGCGACTTTTTAGTACTAAAGGTATTTTGAGTTTGCTATTTTCCGTAAAGAAAAGCAATGCAATTAGTAGATTGTTTGTGAACTTAGGAACACGTGTTATTGCATTTTTGATTTTAAATAAAATGGGCTATTTTCCTAGCGAAAGGACTGTTTACTCGGCAGAGGGTTGTAAAAATACAAACCACTGTGCACATGATTTTCCATTTAATGGGACTTGTTTCAGAAATAATGAGCTCCCCGCCCCCCCCCCCCCCCCATAAAAACAAACACGTCACAAACAGGAGAGAAAAGAAATTATTTGTATGATATAATGATAAATTATACTGATTATATTATTAATGACAACGCTAAGCAAAATGTTTTGGACAGGAATCGAGGAGCGGAGGGGGGGGGGGGGTATTTGGTAGAAGCTGTAATGGGTAGAAAAATAAAGTTAAGCAGAAGAAGATAAGTATTACTTTTACAGTGTCATCATTATATGAGTATCAACTTCATGAGATTACAAACAAGAAAAGAAAAATTCAGAATGTTCGTAACAGAATAAATGTTTACTAAATGTGTTGTGTCATAGAAACCAAGTATCTTTACGTTTACACTTTCACGCAATTGTATATTCCAACAACAACATTTTTTTTGGGGGGGGGGGGTGGCAGTGACTACGAGGGATATGAAACATTAAAGAAAATGGAAAAGTTTACTTTAAGTATTTTTATTTTTATTCGTTTGTAGAACTCGTACAATAATAAGTTTGCAAACTATCAAACACCAGTTTAACATTAATAACTTGACATCAATTTCAATTAATATCTTCTCATTCCATTAAAATGAACTATTTGTCGATTCGCTCTGTTTGTCATTTTTGTTGCATTTACTTCTTCGTTCTTGTCTATGGCACGTCCAGCTGTCCGACGCTCTAAGATATGTATGGATCTGTTCTTACTCTCTAAGTAAAGCCTGCTCGTTTGATAAGTTATTTGTTCTGTGTTTTATCTATACCGGCCGTATTTTCATCTCTGTGTATTGTATACCACAATCGTTTCCACTAAGATAATCCCAGTAGATGTTCGTTCCTCGAGTAGAGCCGTCGTAGTCTCCGTTGAGGTGAGAATAAGCGCATTTAGCGCATTTGTCGCTGCCATCAGGAAAATATTCACAATAATAACTATACTGACAATAAGACCGACGATAAGAATAATTACAGTGATAATAACGATAGAACCACCAGGCTCCTCTGTGTCTCTCAGCACAGTCGAAGGTACTCCATCCATCGTTGTCCCGGTCTTTTGTACTGAATTGTTTATTGTTGCTACCAGACAAAGCATTATAACCTGCAACAAACGAGAAAGAGTACATAAACCGGTCAATTGATAAACTTTGAACGAAATGAACATCGGATACAAGTTAGAGGGCAGTGCGTTTTTGTCCTACCAAGATAAAAACGTCAATTCCGCGTATTTTGTTGTTTTTTGTGTTCAAATATTTAGGATACATGAGTAGGTATTTTGTCTTTGCAAGGAAGTTATTATACAATTTTGTTTTTGTTTCGTTTGAAATACAGTGCCACAGCAGGAGCCACATGCAGATGGGGAAACTTTACTAGAGCTTGGTTACTAGAGTTGTTAATATCGCTCTTAATTTATATTTATCGACATTTATTTACAATAATATTCTTCATTATATTTGTACATTATTTCTCTAAGTCCACAACTGAGTGGTTTCCTAGTCTATCAAAACTCGAGTTATTGTTTTCTTGTGTGTTTCGGTGTCAAATCTTATCATTTATTGAATAATAGTAAGAGTAATTCAATTTGCATAGTCTGCATAATTTGCAAGTTTTCAAGTTCATTTTTATTCAACCCTTTGCTTTTTTATTTTGTACCACACTGTTTAACATAGGATCTTCTCGAAGCTGATTGAGGATGGACGCCGGGAGAGGGGGTGGGCTGGACTGTGTCAGTTTAGGAAAGCAAGGGTATCATTTAAAAAGCTAGTCCTTAGTAATTTAACCTGTTATTATTACTAACAAAGGAATAATTGCAATTTGCTGCAGAAACCATCTCCTCACAAAACAAAAATGAAGTAGACCGCATAATTCTTTCTGTCAATATTATGGTTCTAATATAATATATGTCCTGCTCCAAATTCCCTGTTCCACTGGGCAGGGCAATAAGGGTGTTGTTGCCATCGATTGTTCAATACTTTACCCGATTTAGCACGTTGTAATCATTGTATATTTCAACCTGAGGCCACACGTTGGACGTATACACGCAAATTGAAATATGCACTATATACATGACAGATCATGAAATAAATAACTATAAATGAAGAACAGAACCGAAATAGTATAAGGGAAATGACTATAAATATAGTAGCTAATGTTTTAGGTTTTGAAAAAGTAAAAAAAAACGTCAATGTATTACGTTACGAAAGGATTCAATAATATTGATTATTGGCACTCTATTATTTAATATTTATCGACATGTGCAATCTAGTTTCGTACGTATATCGTTTTCGAGCAGATTGTGCTATTACAAATTGTTACTCTGCAAAATATAGACAAATAGTTAAAAATGAAACATTTCTGATTCCTCTGTTTGAATTTTTCTGTAGATGATAAACCATAGATGACGTTATATCAAATAATAATTTATAAATAGCGCCTCAACGTTTGCACATATGAGGATCATCGAGTATACAAACCACTGGAAGTCTCGATACACAGTAACGGGAAAGGACACGCGACATGCTTTCAGGTAGTACTAACATATTATTTACCCCTTTTTGAGTTCGAAGTGTTGCGAGTCACTGCCCTACTGTCTACTGCCATAGTCTTATAAATTGCGTTTGGCGGCCATCGCTATCATGAAAGGCGTGTGTTACTTGCAAGCACGGCGAGGAGACCTTTGTTGCTAAGGAATAGCGAATCTTATTGTCTGCTTCTTGTGTCTATACACATAGTCCTGATAAGATACGTTCGTTCCAGCTGTAGTTCAATTGTTTGAAAGAAAGTAGCAATTTTGGAACTGAAAATTGCAGTGAGCATGAAAAAAAGATAACATTTGGCCAGGATTGTGGTAGATGACATTAGTTGTTGTAGAATACACATTCAAGGAGTACTATACAAATTAAATGCTACAGAGGAGCACGTCACCTGAACCTCCAAGGTTGGCATGTTTTTAGTCTTCGCGCGCCTCCTAATTGACATTATCGTTCCAGATGTATGTATGCGTCGATGATTAGAACATCAACTACTCACCTGTATTTCCACTGTATGATCCAACTGATAGTCGATACTTGTCTGCCTCGTTATTAATGCTGAAAGTCGAATAGATGGCGTAATACGATGATGAAGCGGAATCCCTTAGATCAATACGAAGCTGGTACGTTTTCTGGTTGGTCATAGAGTGGATATATTTATTTCCTAGCCAGTGGTCTTGATTTTTATTACCGAAACCGTTCTTGTAGTCCGTCCAACCAAGATAAAAGTTAACGGAGGCACTCGATCGTCGCTGGATTACCTATGAAATGAAGAAAAAATATAATCCAACTATATAATCTACTACGTCTTAAGGGCATGACATCAAAATCCAACAAAGTAGTAAACAAAGATATGTATATTGTAAAAGTAAATTAGTTTTGAAGAGTATTTTGTTTCTTGATTTCTCTTTACCTAAAATGGTAAGTTCATCTCAACGAGATCTGCAGTGCATTATTTTTAGGAAATTAAAGTATAATGTAAGGAAGCTAAGAATATAAATCCTTAATTATTTACGTAACTCACAGTCCAACCTCCTCCGTTACTTTCCATCTCACAGTAAACCTGAATGCCGCTTGTCCAACCATCAGGATAAATGGTGTACACACCATCACTGCGTGTACCGGAAACATAAAGCTCTTGGCAATCTTTTGGGACCACCTCGCGAGTGCACGTCACTCCGTCCCCTTCGTAGTTTGGATTGCAGTAACATTTACGGACACCACTCCTCGTAGCACAGGTTGCGTGACTACTACACTGGTAACTCGCTTGTATAATCTGGTTGTTTCGGCAAGTTGATTTTCGTGTACATCTTGAATTGACGTAAAAATCGCCAACCTGATTTAAGACATTCAGCGAAAACAAAAACAAAAAACTTATCAATAAATTAGGAATTTGCGGTTGTCACAGTGAAATGTACAGCATTTTAACGGTGAGTGGCGAATGATAAAGGTATGAGTATGAACCTTTATTCAAGTTTTATGAAGTATTTGAAGCCAACTCCGAAGTAGGATGCGAAAGGATCCGCTATAAAATAAAATAAAAATAGCTGCAAATATTGCATTCAACGGCTTACCGCGACTATACATTAGGCCTACAAATAGTTCTAACCGCAAGACTGTGGAAAAAGTTTCTATGGATGTTTGTGTCAGGCTCATAAGTGGATGCACACTCGTAGGGAGTGGTCTCGTGATTCCCGACTAAACGTAATACTTTCCTCGTCTGACAGTTTTGACTGGACTGAAAAATGGGTCAATAGCCCCTCCCCAACCACGATGCGCACGCCACTGGATTATCTGTAAATGTACTGATTTTATCGACAAGTATAAATAATAAAGGTTTCCTTCTAATTGTATGGACAATGATTAAGAACAAAGCATTATAAAATTTCCTGAATGAACCGTACTGACCCCTAATACACTTCCTATGTCGGCTACGAAGCAGTTGTGGGTGCACGTCTCTCCGTCCCCTTGATAGTTTGGATTGCAGTAACATTTACGGACACCGTTCCTCTCAGCACATGTTGCGTGATCACTACACTGGTAACTCGATTGTATAATCTGGTTGTTTCGGCAAGTTGATTTTCGTGTACATCTTGAATTGACGTAAAAATCGCCAACCTGATTTCAGACATTCAGCGAAAACAAAAACAAACCTTAATAAACCTTAAATAAATTAGGAATTTGCGGTTGACACAGTGAAATGTACAGAATTTCATCGGTGATTGGCGAATGATAAATCCTTCGAACGATAAAGGTATGAGTATGAACCTTTATGCAAGTTTTATGAAGTATTTGAAGCCAACTCCGAAGTAGGAGGCGAAAGGATCCGCTATAAAATAAAATAAAAATAGCTGCAAATATTGCATTCAACGGCTTACCGCGACTATACATTAGGCCTACAAATAGTTCTAACCACAAGACTGTGAATAAAGTATCTATGGATGTTTGTGTCGGGCTTATAAGTGGATGCACACTCGTAGAAGTGGTCTCGTGATTCCCGACTAAACGAAATACTTCACTTGACTGACAGTTTTGACTGGACTGGAGACAGAAAAATGGGTCAATGGCCCCTCCCCCCAACCACGATGCGCACGCCACTCGATTATCTATAAAAGTAATGCTTTTATCAACAAGTATACATAATTAAGGTTCCTTCTTATAATATGGATAATAATTAAGAACAAAGCATTATAAAATTTCCTGAATGAACCGTACTGACCCCTAATACACTTCCTATGTCAGCAACGAAGCAGTTGTGGGTGCACGTCTCTCCGTCCCCTTGGTAGTTTGAATTGCAGTAACATTTACGGACACCGTTCCTCTCAGCACAGGTTGCTTGATCACTACACTGGTAACTCGCCTCTACAATCCGGTTGTTTTGGCAAGTTGATTTTCGTGTACATCTTGAATTGACGTAAAAATCGCCAACCTGATTTAGGACATTCAGCAAAAAGAAAAAGCAAAAGCTTATAAATAAATTAGGAATTTGCGGTTGTCACAGTGAAATGTACAGAATTTCAACGGTGAGGTGCGAATGATAAATCCCTCGAATGATCTAGGTATGAGAAGGAACCTTTATGAAAGTTTTATGAAGTATTTGAAGCCAACTCCGAAGTAGGAGGCGAAAGGATCCGTCATCAAGAAAGTAGCTGCATATATTGCATTCAACGGCTTACCGCGACTAAACATTATGCCTACAAATAGTTCTAACCACAAGACTGTGAATAAAGTATCTATGGATGTTTGTGTCGGGCTTATAAGTGGATGCACACTCGTATGAGTGGTCTCGTGATTCCCGACTAAACAAAATACTTCCCTTGACTGACAGTTTTAACTGGACTGGAGACAGAAAAATGGGTCAATGCCCCCCCCCCCCCAACCACGATGCGCACGCCACTCGATTATCTATAAAAGTAATGCTTTTATCAACAAGTATAAATAATAAAGGTTAATTTCTAATTATTTGGACAATGATTAAGAAAAGAGCACTATAAAATTTCCTGAAAGAATCGTACTGACCCCTAATACACTTCCTATGTCAGCAACGAAGCAGTTGTGGGTGCACGTCTCTCCGTCCCCTTGGTAGTTTGAATTGCAGTAACATTTACGGACACCGTTCCTCTCAGCACAGGTCGCGTGAGCACTACACTGGTAACTCGCTTGTATAATCTGGTTGTTTCGGCAAGTTGATTTTCGTGTACATCTTGAATTGACGTAAAAATCGCCTTCCTAATTCCACGAATAAATAAAGTAAATTAATTATGAATTTGCGGTTGTCACAGTAAAATGTACAGGACTTCAACGATGGGTGGACATTGCAAACTTCACCTGAATGATCTAGGTAAGGATTTGGATCTTTATGAACGTTTAATAAGGTCTCTGAAGCCAACTCATATGTAGGAGTCCGCAAGATTCGCCATGAAAAAGTAGCCGTCAAATGTTGCATTAAAACGGCCTATGCGACTATACATTAGGCCTACAATTGGTTCTCATCGCAAAACTATCGTTAGTAGTATCCATGCATTTTTGTGTAAGGTTTAAAAGGGAATGACATCTGAAGGAGTAGTCTTGTGCTTCCTGACTAAATGTAAGTAAAACATTTGCTTTTTATTATGCGGAAAAAGTCATTAAGAGCAAGCACTTAAAATGAAAGAACCGTACTGACCATTAATACACCTCCTTTGTCAGCAACGAAGCAGTTGCATTGGTTCAGATGGATGCATTGTTCTTGCTGTCTCAGATAATTACCGACGCAAACACATTGCTCTGTTTCTGTGCGAGAGGTAGCCGAGATGCAAGTATCAGGGTCGTCACAAGTCCTCTCGCAGGTCTCATTGCTAAATATCTCATTAGCTGGACACCATTCAGGGATTGTTTCTAGAGAACAGGAAAGAACAAAATGAACATAATAGTAACCTGAGACAGTCACGACAAATATGACATGTGGCATAGAATAGTTTGTCGTCATTACTTAAATACGTGGTTGTCAGAAGGTTAAAGGAAAGGAACATACACTCAGAAGCTGCTCTAATAAATGTAGAACATTTTAAATAGGTAGTGGCCGTTCCTTAGTCACATTAATGTTACTATTTATTCTGATAACGAGATAAAACACCATCATTTGTTGTGCAATTAGTCTGAAACCAGGTAGTCATGGCTTGTTTCTGTTTCAGAGTTCTCTAGGTGTAAGTATACTGCTTTCTGACAACAATGGTAATTAATAACATCATCAAATTTCTTTTCGTTGGTTGTTCTGATCAAACTGGGAGACGAACCTGGTTTAATTGTAAACGTTATGTTGTACTAACGTTAGGAACGGTTCCTAGTTCAGAGCCATGGTCGGTGTTGAGTACGAAGCAGTATTGTAGTGAGTGCGTAATCACACTTTAGCTAATGGAGGCATTTTGGAATTCTAGTATGGATACTAATGCAAGATTAAGTGTTTGAACTTGCACTCATATCATATCATATTCTAATTGCTACGATATGTATTGTAGCGCCGTTGTACTCGCTGATGTATACTCGTACTATATATATTGTAGCAGTTTCTTCAAAACATATTTGACATGCCAAATTTACTTCCAAAAGATCCTTTCGTTTTCAGAATAAACCGTTCATTTTCTGCGCATTTACGTTTTAAATTTAATAAATGATCACGATTTTTATGATTTTTGGGCTTTGTATTTAATAATGTAAAAGACACTTACCATCTGATATTTCAAATGTTCCTAAACTAGATATATAATAATCCCCCCATTCATCTGAGATACGAAACTCGTCGTATGTTACATAGTAAGTTTGTCCAGCAACGTTCTCAAAGTCCATTCGCAGTTGGTATCGCTTTTGATTTGTTAAGACGGCAATTTTCTCATTTCCGATCCAAAAGTCACTCCCTAGAAAGCCAACGCCATTTCTGAAGTCTTTCCAACTTCTACTAAAATTTACAGAATCCGATCTTCGTCGCTGTAATACCTTCAAAGAATATCAAAAAAGTTAACTAGGACGTGATTGAATTGTTATTATTTGTTCCCTACTGCAATGCGATTTGTTGCTAACAGCTATTACACAGAAATACTTATACTTATATTTCTAACTTCAGTTTGTAGTTTGGGCTAGATATTTACAGTTTCCTTGGAAGAAGAACTACGCTGTACCTAAGTACAATCTGGTACTTAAATTCCACAATATTAAAAATAATTAATTCAAACTTTCGTTTCGATGAAAAAAGCGAGATTCTATTTGAAATAACGACTTTGTATTACATCGCTATATATTGCTGCAATCAAAATCTGAAGTAAATTTGTACAAAACTATTTAAAGTTGAAAAGAAAACATCAAGTAATCAGCCATACCGTCCTTCCACCAGTATCAAGATCATTGTTACAGTAAGCCTCAAACGGTTCCGGATAGCCATCTGGTTTAATAAGGTACACTCCAGATGTATTGTGGGTAGAGGAACATGCATTCGATACTTCTTTGCAGTCTCTCGGATACGCAGGTTGTTGAAAAACAAAGTATGAAGAACCTGGATGGAAAGTAAAACAAGGTTAACATTTTATTGTGACTGAAAAATCATTTTAGCTAACGAAAATATCGCCTAAGATGCTTTATCTCAATTGCCTCTCTCCACCCAGGGGTTAATGGGTACATGTCAGGTAACTTGTCATTGGGCGCAGTATATAACTGCAGCCGTCTGGAGGGATTGTCTCTGGGACAGGTTATTATTGAACAGGGGTAATATAACGTCTGTAAAGCTCTTTGAAACCTATCGCTGTTTAAAAGCGTTACATGAATCAAATATTATTATTAATATTTTTACTATAAGACTTTTTAGCTAATTGTAAGAGAACTGGTTTCGTTATTAAGCGAGTTAAGGCAATGCATCAGTTTAAATATCAATTATTACTCAACTACCATATAGTCGAATATATCACGACTAAAGTTAAATGAAGTAATCGTTATTGAATTCTCAGATGTAACTGATTTGAAGCATTATATGTGATTAGTTTTTAGCCTGCAATGGAAATTCAAAGACCAAGTAACTTGATTTCTTTTTAACCAAGCTTCCGTAGCTATCAATCATATCCAAGTGAGATCAAAAGACTCACGAAAACAGGAAAATCCCTTTTGTTTAAAGTACCTGAGAAAATATCGTAGGATATAAAAAGATCGAAAGTATACTACTCAGAGGAAATCAACCACAAAATAGATATTCGGAAAAAGTAACACGATTGAAAAACAAAACGTCAAGAGCGACCATTAAAAAGCTAACATTTCCAGCCATTCAAGTTGTCCAACTGAGGTGTTAACGTTTACATTGCATAAGTTATATACCTTACAGAGGTTACTTCTTATAATAAGAAAAATCATATGATATAAATAATACACCTACCTGAAGATCTTCCCTCGGCACTGACGATTATCTGTGTAATAAAAGATTTACTGAATACATTACAAGACATAGAGAGTATTGCAGTCAACATAAAGCAGGATCAGATTAAATCTAATGTTAATAAAACCAGTTTGAGGGAAAGAAAGAACCTTTCGCAAACTGGTCTAAAATATGTTAGTTTCAGAGTAAAGTCGAGTTATACTTTGATAAAATCTCCGGATAACCACTTACAATGATGTTTTTCTTTTGTCTATATTCCATATCTGATTTACAGGTCAATGATCACTTACAGGGTAGAACTTTCTTCCAGGAAACATTAGATTACTGGCATTTTCCGGTTGTACAGCTACTCTGGCACATGATACGTACGTGAAGGACAGCTTTGTTGCTTAATGCAGACAGATGTTCTTTGTTCAAGTCATATTTTGACATTAGAACATTTCAAACATGGGTTGTAACACATTTGTGTTTAACAGTCCTTAATAACACGTAGGGATCATTAACATCGCCCCAGCTATTCTTGTTGGACGAAGATTACCGTGTCTTGATACTTACCGTGCACAATGAAACTCTGAGTTTTTAATGGTGTCATTTTACTTGTAAGGTAAGTTCATAGCCATAGATTTGTATATCTTGCTAACTAAACAATTGTAGCAGCGCTACAGAAGCTCAGCTAAGCTTCTATTTGAAATCATTATGTGTATAGTGTTGTGCTGATATCGCCAATATCGGACCTGGCCGATATCCGATTTTTTCAATCTCAAAATCGGCCCAATACCGTTACCGATATTTTTCAACAGCCAGTATGAATGTCAAATCGCACTTATAGTCATATTTTAATACATAAATAATCAGAATTATCATCGGCTATCGTAAAATATTATATTGCACAGCACACAAACAGTAACCACTTGATAATTCCTTTGTGTCTATTCTATAACATTAGACCTAACCTCTTTTTAACTGAATGATCATAGTCCCCAACAAGATGATATGCAAGAAACTATGTGCTAGCATTTTGTTCTTGGAACAACACAAGTCCATTATTCCTGTTACTTCTGTTGAACGGTTCGTTACTCTGTTTGACCCACTACGTTCAAAACTTAAGCTGCAAGTCTTATACAAATTGTTATCACATAGAGCCCCGTCATTCTTAGCAAAGAATGTTAAAAGATGACGACAAGTTATGAATAAAACTGACTTCATATAGAAAATACATTAGCGTATCCTGGCTAAGAACTTTTACTACTCTTAGTGATTAACAGAACCAAAACCACGATATTTTCTTTATTTTTTTTTAACTTCCGTAAAAAATATATCCTACCATTTGCCGGTTATACTGACAACTAAGCCTAGCCAAAATTAGCAAGTGCCTCGTCCTTGAATTATTCGACAAATTGTTTCAAACAAAATTCTCAAAATACAATCTTTTCAACAGTCATTTATGTTTTAACAAAATGCATCCATGATACTCATTGCAACTTTTTAAAAGATACAGACTTTTTGGAATGATTCAGTAGGGGGTGTCCACGTGTTATAAATTGTATTCTCAGCTGAGGACTAGAAGCACTGTACATGTTAATGTGGTAATTTACTACTGTAGTTATACATATAGTCACATAGCCTGGTGAAACTTACTTTAAAGCGCTACAAAGACTGCTATGTACGTAACGTTCAGTGGCCTGACTGGTCTGCTTACAGATCGTTATATCATTAGATCGGTAAATATTTTCAGAACTTGCGTCATGCTTGTTTGACCAGCTAGAACAGATTAATAAATCATCGCAAGAAACAAGAAGTAGCTTTGTTGTGGGGGAAAAAAGAGCAGAAATTGGAATTGGCTCCAACAATATAGGTCATTCTCACACGTATTACACACACAAACTGTGTGTGGGGTCAAATTGGAAATCTGTAGTCCTTTTACAGAGAATAACATCGAAGTAGATTGGATTTGATCGAGTCTCCCACGGGTGGGATTATGTCCTACAATGACGGGAAGTTAAGATGGAAGACATTTGGCTACTCACATCAAAACACATGCTGGTCATGCATACTGAAATATTGCGAAACAAATAACATGATCATTGCATATGATTGTGGCCCACATTTCATTATAACTGAAATCTTTACATAAGCCCCTGTTTTGGACCTTCCCATGACGACAAAAATATTCTTCCTGTACATTTTTGGTTTACTGCCATTCAAACTGATATCTACGATGCAAAATGTTAGAAGTACGTTATGGTACAGCAAATGTAAGCCAACCTTAAAAACGCTACCTTAGAAGAATAGACTTTAAGCAATACAATTATATCTGTTATAACATGATGATCATGATGATGATAAAAATTGCAAGAGATAAAGAATGTCAACAAAAAGGACAATATAAAAAGAGGAAGTTAAGCAAGAATGAAGGAATTTAATCTCTTTTCTTTCAGACCAAGTCATTCATGACCAAAATTCCATAGTGTGATATTGTTCTGCCATAAGGGTAAAGAATTGAACCAATACTCGGCTTTAATTTTGTAAAAGTATGTAGGATCGGAAGCAGCTTAAACACAATTTTTTCTTGTGTTTTAATGCCGAATAATTAAGATATAAAGATGTTAGAACATCCGAGCATATCGTAGTTCAAAGTTCATTTAATGACGATGTTGTCTTTCAAGACAAAAACATCTGAGCATAGCATTTCCAGTAGTGAAATAGACAATTCTCTAAATAAACCAGAAAAGAAGGTTTAGATCATTCCCGCAATTTTAGCAGTTCTCTGATGTTTTTTCTCTCCATCAAATGTGTGAAAATGCTTCAAAGCTGTGATTGCTCATGGGTGATAGTTTTTACATGTCGAACATGCTAGGAATGACTCTTTGGCACGATTTAGTATCCTTCTAGAAAAATATTTTCCTCGGATACAGAAAATGCTATCACACTTACCTAATGTCATGAAAAAATTAAAATCTACATTTTATACTTTTCCGTTGTCAACAGATTGAAGCGGTCAAGGCGATTTGTTTGGGATATAGCCAAAGTTTTTTTTGTCGTCGAGAATGTTATTCAGGAAGCACAGACGGTGTGCGACGTTATTGTTGTTGTAAAACATTGTGTTTCATGTCACCGTATGCTGAGTATCACATGCCGTTTGTTCCCTTGAATATAATGGAGGAATTAAACTCGATATCCTTCAACATATAAAGCGAATTATTACCATACATTGAGTAGTGATAGATGTTATGATAATACTTTCTAGTTTTTGCAACGTGTTAGAAAAGAGACCTTTAAATACAGCGCAATGTATTTTATGTTGTTTAATTTGTAAGAGTCTATCATCGATGTTTTTTTTTAAGTATAGGGAGAGTTTCCTTTGTATACTGAATTATATAACAGGTTACTGTAAAAGATATACGAAACGTTACGTTTTATACTACACCAAATAGCCACATCACGAAGGGAGGGTGTGAGTCGGGCAGGAGGGAGTGATTGAGAGCAGCAAAGAGGGGGGGGGGGTATGGGTGGGATCGGTGACTACTCCCATCGCATCATGTTATAGATGGAGTACACTGTCATTGGTCCTATTATAAGAAGTCAGGTCATTAAGTATGAAAGACGACATGCATGAGAATATCTTCGCGTTGGTTTTACATTTTATTACTCTATTTAAATTGAGACTATTAAACGTAACAAGAACGTTTACATGATCGCCACGACTTTAAGGAACACCTTGTGTAGAAATCAAAGTAAACTACGGTATTTGTAATTAGAGAATTAACAGATAACTTAAAGGATCATGAATATCTGTCTTTCTCGTAGTAGTTTATTTTCAAGTTATACGTTAACACCTAATACACTATTTCGCACAGTTGTAGTTAGCATATGCATTACATATTTAGTTCTTTACACGGTGAACTAGCCTTAAATATTCTAATATGTGACAGAAAACATCACTTTGGATTGTCATTAGAATGTTTGTGAACTGCATTGTGTCAAAAGGATTTTTTCAATAAAAATGAAATGTAATTTATCTTTTGGTGAGAATTTTCTCACTCAAATTATGTTGTATTACTTGTTCTCTGCTTTGTTTTACTGTTATAGATTATGTCTTAGAATAGAGAAAAAAGACAAACATAACACAGCAAAGCTATAAATTGCAAAGTATAATGATTTAAAAGACAATCAACTAGAATGAGAATCAATCATGTTATAGAAGATTTCTTTGCACCTGCATTGCGTTATTCCGCTTGTTATATCGGCCTTTATTATTTTTTTTTGTATGATTGGGTGAAATTTTAGATTTGCTTGTCGCACTTTGTCCAGAATACAGCCTAAATTTAAAGCAATAATGTAACAAAACTGATTAAATGAAAAAAATATACAACTCCTCCGTGCAATTGTCTTTATATGATAAGGCATTTATTCAGCTTTTTTCTTGTCTTATTTTTTGTCTGGATTGACTACACAAAGACTAACGAAACATCTAACTACGATTTTATTTTGAGTATGATTTTATAACGTCTATTCCATTGGAAAGAGACTTTCAATCGTTTTAATCTTCTAATTTATTCAAATTACAGATCGTCTAATAACAGTATCAATTTTAAACAATGTTCTTAAAATAATATCAGTTGTAATTATTATCACTAAATCGTTAACGTCGTTGCACATTTTATTATAATAGCGCGACACGTTAATTAGGAATACACAGTTAATCAAGTCGCACACATTCGACATATAATGCGATACTTTATAGGTGTTTCATTTTAACTCACAAGAATCAAAACTAAAGTAAAAACAGCTTAATGTTCATAAAAGTACGTTAAACGAAAAGGTATGTTACTTTTTCTTAAATTAATTTATTGAATGCCATATGAGCATATTTGGGGATGTGCACATTTTCTGTCACTGTTTTAGTCACCTAACGATGTATAAAAATATCTCAATTAAGTTTCCCATTCAGAATCAAAATCTTATTTTTTCCTTGTAATTTCCATCTTATCTTGGCATTGTAATACGACATTAAAGTCTGAGTCGCTATCAAGGAGTTACCTTTGGTCAAGTTATATTACTTTTCGACATAACCATTGAGAAAATCACTGTCACTTTTAAAAGGCTTGTGACTGAGTTTTTTCTTTACAAACTTTATCATTTCAAATAAAATAAATGACCATGTGTTACATTTTGTGTGCTCTAATATCCTTCATATTTAAAATAACGGTATATTGGGATTACATTTCCTGGGAATATCTAACAATATAGCCCAACTGAAGGAAATGAGAGAAAATTGGAAGCTAGACACCCAAATCGCCTGAGACATTTTCATGATCGCGTATCATACCATCAGAACGTACTTTCTGAAAATTAGATTTGTCATTTATTTCTGGCTTTGTGGAAGTCTTTTATCTTTGCTATTTCGTTCGGAAATAAATCTATGTAGACTAAGTTTTCTATTTTAAGCAGTAATTTTAGTTTCAATAAATAAGTTTTAAAATAGATTGTCGTGTACAACAGTTGGATTCATATTTATTCAACTTTTTTTCCTTGAATATGTACATGTACAATAATAGTGATCATAATAATATATTTTCAAAATACATTTCAGAGGACCTTTATTATTGTTGCAGACTGTTTTTCAAATTTTGGCACACATATAATGATATCTATTAAAGAGATCTCTATGAGCATGTGAAGGTTTTAAACAATTAGGTGTTATTTAGAAATATAAGCCTGAAACTTTCGCGTTTGCATGATAGTTTACAACAATGTAATTAAACGCAAAACTGAGAATTTCTTCAAATTTGATTAAACCTGAACCACACTTTCAAGTTAAAGATATCTAATTTACAGGATGTATCTTATCGTTATGGTTTTGTTCACTGTAGTTACTCAACTGTTGACTATTTGAAATAGAAGTCTTGTTTTAGATTAGTTAACGCATATGTTGCTTTAATGTATTCGTAAGGATAACATGAACAAAGACCAGCAACAAAGTGTCTGTTCGGAAATCATATCAAAATAAGCTGAAAAAGGAAGTTGCCTTCATGCAGATGAAAATCAAGTTATACGTATGTACTTTATATCGAATTATAACATAAAAGTAAGGCATTATAACAACAGGAAAAAAATGGAAAAAATTTAACCATACAAAGCGTACCGAATATCGCTCTGTATCAAGAGGGAATCTCATAATTGGATTTTTTACAAGAAGAAAATGTTAACTCATGTATCTAAAAGAAAAAAAAAGTATATTTTAGTTTTTAATTATCGCTGAAATAAATGAATTATTTTATTTAGCTATCGTACTTGTAGCCAAAATTATGAATCATAAATTTATGAGAATTTATAGAATGATCTACATGTGAATTTAAGCTCACTAATTCATCATATGAACTGAGTGTTGTAACGTGTTGGTAGGTATCTGTGAAAGTTAGGGTTGGCTATTGGGGGAAACCTTGTGAACTTACGTGCTGTGAAGGATATGTGGAGAGCGATATACTCATAAGTTTGAAAAGAGATAAATTTTTCCTGACCATATCACGAAACTTGATTGACTTTTAAAAATTGGTGTGTAACGAAAACACGTTGAGATGTATGCATGAGCTTTTTTTTAAAGTATTTTACATTTGAGAAAATTTTAGAGAATTATGTTTTTAAGCATAGAAGAACCGATTAAAGTTTTTATTCCAATATATGTGGTTAAATTAAAGACGTTTTGTTATTTTTTGAAACACTGCTGCCCTTTCGCGAAGTTAAAAATTCAAATTTTTAAAGTTTTTTTTTAAAGTTCTTAAAAATAAATATTTTAAATTGAAGGCCTTCTGACTGAAATTTATCAGGATTTTTTGTCGATATTTTTCTATTTCTTCGAAGACGCTAACACTTCACTTTGTCACATAATTTAATATTTACAGAGTCAGCTCAAAAACACATTGGTGTAACTTATGTTATTTTTGAAACAGAAGATATTCAATGGAGTAAAATAAAATATATTAAATAATAGAAAGACTTACCATTTCTGTTCCAAACGAGTTCCAAATCGTCAAAACAGTCAAACAAACTATGAAACACTTCTCCATGATTTCGAGTTTGTATAAATGACACGCGAAAATATATTTGATGAAGTGCAAGATGGCAAATGACACAGGGTATCTATTCAGGGGTGTCCAACACCCTGTTGAATGACCGTAGTAGTATGGATGTCCATTAATGCCATCATTTTATTTGAAATATGATTTGATGAACAGCTTATACAAATGTACTGCACATCTAAAGTATTATTGGCTTGTGTGTAAAGACATGCGCAATCCAACTTAATATTTTGTAAAGCTATTTTTATCTTGAAATTTCAGTCAATAGTGCAGTAAGCTTCAGTTGCATAATGTTGAATTGTCCTTGTTCCGATAAATACAGCATACCACCTACTGTATACTAATGGACTATCGTGCCTCTAGTTACAATGCCAGCAACAGTATTGCAATTCAAAACATGTAAATGTATTTACTTTTTCAAACGAATATCAATTACGATGATCAATTTTAATCTATAATACATTTAGTGTGGTTCATGTTAAATGTTCTGTAGTTGTGTGCCAAAAGACGTCAATGCTACTAAGCTGATGAAATTAACAGGAATGTTGATTTACTTGTTCTGGTTAAGCTGCTATTATCGATATTTTTAAGAAACATTTATGAGTGATTATTTTAGCTAAGTTGCTTCGCTTTTGGTTGGAAGGCAAAATTAAAGGAGTATCGAAAGGACAGGAATTAAACTACTAATCAGCACTACATAACATGCATGAACTAGTACAATACATCTTATATACCGTGAAATGTACGGTATGATCTATTCTACACTATCAATTTGTATGTATTAATATATAATTAACACAGTTTGGAACATTCGAAGTTTGTCAGTGATATTCTATATGAACAATACTTCCTTGTTTTATGATGCCTACGTCACACCCTGTTTGTGGGATCGAGTATCCTCACAAGTGATTGAATAAACATGTCAGCTGTTTCACTGGGCTTTGACTAATTTGTTTGTTGACTGTCATAATTACATCAATAATGACCGTAAATGATAAGGAAAAATCTTTTTCAATTATATAGGATATTTAATCAAAGGAGCATGTTTTGACCTATGAAAAGGTAGGTTGATATTAGATTTTTGAATAAATATATTATTACCAGCATGCCTATGACTTAGCTGACAGTAGCGTAGCCAGAGGTAGAGGAAAAGCTGTCCCTCCCACACACACAAAACATTGTCAGGGACGAAAACTGGAAAGGCAAAGAAAATTAACCAAATAAAAATAAATAGCTATCATATACAATACTGGATAGGTTACTTTGTGTTACATCACGGCGCTAGGTGCTTCTCAGGAGGTTTCACTCTTTAGCGATATGCCAACTAAGTACAGAAATATCTTTCACTTCGAGTCAGTTATTGACATTTCTAGACAAAGTTCCGTAAGTAGCACGGCACTGGATTGTCGTCTTTAATGAAAGTCACTGAGAGAGGAGATAAATCCGTATACCTACCCTCATGTCCTATTATGTATTTTAAATGCATTATGTATTCAATATATACAAGGCCGTAGACACAGGGACCATGGGAACACAAACCTGACCGAACCCCCCCCCCCCCCCTTAACCCCGAAAGTTTCTAGCAAATGGTTATAACACCCTAACGCAAATGTGTTTAATATATAATGAAAATGATAGCATCATGCTTCTAAACACCCTTACCGAGACACAATGTTCAGAAAGGTGAGGGTACACTTCACCCTTAAGCCCCACCCTCTCTTAAGATCCCTCTCTAAAAGGACGTCCACCTAAAAATTGGATTGAATTTCGTAACAGGGTGTACAGACTGTACATTTTCATGCAATTGCATATCAGAACAGGCGTTAAGTCAACCTTAGTAGTTATCGGTAGTTCACGCACATTCTGTGAACCGTCAGACATAGTACAGTATGAATTAATTGAAACTTGTTTTGCCAATGCCAGTTATTCCAGAAATATTAAATAAACAAAATAAAATTGATACTCTTTTCTACTATAGCGATGCATTCCACGGCAGTACTTAATCTTTTAGCTTACTCTTTTTATTATTTCAGAAAAAAAAAACATTGTTATGTAAACCAGTTGAACTTTTCGGATACGTTGGAGGTAACAAATGAAACTTTTAAAATAAAACGAGCATAATCAGTAGAAATCTGTGGGATAATATAGTTGCAGTTTTAAAATAACTCTTGATACAATACGTCAAACCTTCGAAGTATTCCGCGTACTGCCGGGGTGACTATTGTTGCACGAAAAAAGAACAGGATATCCCATTGACGTTGCGCGAAAGAGAAACTAAATATTGGATGTTGTGCCTGGTTTACTCACTCTTCAATATATGAATTCTCGTATTCCTTGGCTTTGATTGCCATAACAAATTGTGACAAATAAAGATGGAAACACATTTGGCAATTTCTGTGGGTGAAATTGGATCCCGTATTAAATCAATCATTTCATGTGAAAACAAAAACAAACAAAATATTTTATAATCACAGAGTCGACACAAATTGCGCCAGTCTGGTCGTTCTCGAATTGAATCTACATTCCCCTTGAAAAAGGAAGGATTTACGCCCCTGTACTTACATTAGAAACAACCATATCACACGGTGCATATTCGTTTTGCTGGATTAGGAATGGAAGTTGCGCAGAAGAGTTCAGTCAAAAGGTTGGTTTAGAGACTCAAAGATTAGAAGTCTCGTTGTAGGTTATTCAATATGCAAGGTGTCAGTGAACTTTCGGCTAATCAAATGATTTCTTCTCTGGAATTTGTTTGGCCATGATAACAATCTGTTCAGGTGATGCAGAATTTATTCAGCAGGTGGTTCAAGTCCACCAACAGGTAACATTAAGCCACTCACTTTCCAAGAAGGATATCAAACCTTTGAGCACTTAATGTGACTTGATATAGAAAAAAGGCTAATCCTATGATAGAAATTTTGTATGACAATTGGCAAAGCGATCAATGTGTAAATTAGTAAAGGCATCATTATTGACGCACCTTCGTAATTGACGCATATTCAAATTTTGCTAAACGAATCAGCAGGCAACAAAGCAGAGTTACATATTTCATGAGTTTGAATCCACTTAAGGTATATGCTGATCAAATTGTGTTTTTTTTTAAAATCTTTTGACATCCTCTCCCAAGTTTTGCACGTATTTTTGGCATTTAGAAATCTTACTTCCAACAAATAACCAAAATTACCTAAACATGAAACCACTAATCCCAGGAACCTGGTCTGTCTGAGTTGAATGGCTCAATATCGGGGTATAAAATACTTGACACGGCAGACATTTTGTGGTCAAATTCTGCTCACTATACTCTTGAAGGGGCAATGCCAGTACAAAAAGATCTCTTAATGTACAGTTAGCTTGTTACAACAATGTGACAGTTTATGTGTACCATTGGTAAACATTTCATATTTTTTCAACAACACATACATTAACACTTAAACGAGACAGTGCCCCCCCCCCCTTGTAAATAAAGAATAGGAGCTGGTGTTGTTAAAGCTCATTACCAGCTTTGTATGGTTAAAACACAAACAAACCCACTGGTGGGACTATGAGGGTTGGGAGAGGGGCTGATTATGTCTCCTTCCACATTTTCCCAGAACTTGAGCAAATTTTTAAATACACAACTAGAAACCCAAATTTCTAATGAGGGGTGGGGGCACCCCCTTGTTCCCTCTCTCAGGTTTGCCTCAAAACTAGTACTTGGTGTGACCTGTATTTTTCTTAAACTAAGTAATTTTTTGTGTTGTCCTTTTTCTAGGAATACATGTGCTGGCTCCAAAAGAGTCTATCTCTTTTTAGCACTGTGGGTGAAATAGACAGTTTAATAGCTATTTTTGGTTAAGAAGGAATATTCTTGGTGATAGATGTTTAATTTAAAATGTGCCTATGGACACCGAAACCCATTTATATGTTAAGTAATGTGTCTGTTAATTTATTTATTAAGCATTACTTGACAGCTGGTAGGTCACTGGACCCCAGATACCAGGGAGTGAAGGGCATAGGGTTGGAGGGGGAAGTTGAGACAAAGGCTAAATTATGAATATTCAATGAACCAACCTTTGTGTTTGATTGGTTTAAGGTGGTCATGTGTGAGATGCCTTGAACAATTATTATAGAATGTATTCTTATTATTATGGGATGTATTCTTATTATTATTATTATTATGGGATGTATTCTTATTATTATTATGGGATGTATTTTAGGAATTATGGGATGGAATGAATAGGGTATGATGGTAGGGGGCAAAATTAAGAATAGTTACTGAAGCTGAGTTGCTTATAGGTAGATTAGAATAGAGGAAGGATTAAGTTTGAGATGGTTGGGCACGCGATCATAATTATTTTCTAAAACTAACTTCACCAGTATTAGAATAGAGGACTAGTATAAAATTAATTTAAAGTTAAGTGGACACTTGAAGCGTTTTTATAGATGTTTTGTGAATACCTGGAGCTTGTTCTTTAAATGGATATTTTATTTTAGTAAACACCTGGAACTGTTTTACATGGAGATTTTATATTCAATAAAAGTTTATCACCCGAAGTTGTAGCCATGGAGGCAGACCTACATTTCATCCTGTTCTAATATCTGGCAACCATACTATTTGTTGTGCTAATTTTCTGCTGTGATGGAACTATAAATCCTCTTTTTAATTCTACGTCCTTGTTTGGCACCGGAAGCAACGACCCAACCCCATTGATGAACAGCCCCTTCTAGAGACCGAGACGCCCCAAGGGGATATTTTTCCCCGAGTAGCGAGCTACCCAGAGAGCCACCCTACCCCAGAGACGTCCCCAACTAAGGGAACCGCCCTCGAGGTTTCCTAATGAGACAACTTCACTTTCAATTACGTTAGGTCTTCTCGCCCCGCGATTTTGTTTTTATTTCGTTGGGACCGATAAGTATTTTATTTTCCAATAAGTTCAGTGGAGTCGTTGAGCTCCAAAATATGTAAGTATACACCCCCGAATATAATTTTACATTTTACTTGAAGTTTAAGTAACCCCTTTGAATTTAATGCAACGTCCATGTGCATAGTAACATTTCTATTTCAAACCAAGTTGTATCGTCCAGAATAAAGGATACAAAATTATTGATGTGGTTAATGATTGCTACAATAAAAATTACATGGTATATGAAGCTGGTAACAAAAAATTACGATATTAATATAAAACTAATGAAACATCGCGATAACTAATAAGGGCATTATAATTAGTTTGATACTCCGAGCTTAGAGGGTCTATTAACAAATTATGTATGTATAGTTTTAATTAAATGTCACTCAATTTGTCAAAAATCAAGTATTTGGATTGCTTAACAAAATGGGGTTTATTATCATTCTTTCAGAAACTCAGGCGATGTTAAGAATACATTTGGCAAACATTTCTGTTTTAAACCGAGTTTTATCGTCCAGAGTAAAGGATTAATTACAATGACAAAGGCGGTTAATTATTGCTACGGTAAATATTCCATAGTTTATGAAGCTGGTAACAAAGATTTCCATCTTCATGAAAAAAGGTAATCAAATATCACGAAAACTAAAACGGCATTAGGCCTACTTAGAGATTAGACCGGCTATTATGAAGATTAATATACCAAGGTTACAATACTGGTTGTGGGGAGGCTGACAAATATTTGGAAGCTTAGAGCAGATAAAGGCAAAATAATGATTGTTCTTCTTCAATCATGGGTTATGGGATCAAGTGGATTATGTCTTTCTTTTCCGTAATGGATGAATTTAGGCAGAATTTCAACAATAAAACTAGTTTTCAAAACGCTAATAACTCGAAGAAAACATGTTTTGTGTTTTTAATATCATGTAAATAGTACCTTCAGATGACAATCAGAAATTGCTAATGTATTTTAAACATGATGTCATTTGAGGTTAGAAACTTCTTACGTTTAATCTTGCATCTGAGGAATTGAACTAATGTATTAGATAATACAGTCTTGTAATTGTTATTGATGAACTTCGGTAAAATCCTGTTTAAGGTTCTTGATAAAGTCTTAAAATTATAACAAAAAAGCTGGGCTAATAATTTAAATATGCAAGTTACGAACAAGCGATTAAAAATGATAATGTTATGTAACAGTTACAGACCTAAAGTGTTCTAGCGGTGAGGGGATGGTTGGGGGGGGGGGGTGAAAACCATTAATGAAATGATTGAGATTTTTGACATTGACCATCAAATTACATTCGTTACTCATTTTATTTTAATAATGTAATTATCAATAGTGTAGCAATCATTACTCAATGTAATTAGTCAGTCAGATGACGTTATTATGTTATGTTATTATGATAAATGCCCAGTGTCTATAGAACAATCGGATCATTTGCTTAATTGGTTTAAATTGTCTCCAAATATCTCTACAACTGACTATTGACTCAATTTGGAAATCTCTATGGAAAACGTTTATTCATTGAAACCAACGGCAGCAATCAATAATTTTCCTAGATATTTAGATGGTGATATGTGTTACTTCTTCAATGTTTGCTTATAGCTTAGGTGTATGGTTACAGTTACAACGATCGGCAATAACAAGTCCGCCATCAACAGATACATAAACAACAAGTCGGTACTTTTAAGAAAAGTCCAGCTCAACCCAAGTCCCCTTACATCGAGACTACAACAGTGTGTGGTTTTGGTTAAACTCCACAATAGAACACAACGCCGAAGATTAAGAAATAGGTCATGTTGCCATATAGTTGGAAAGAGAGGGCGTAATCACAATATCTGTATAACCACTAAGAAGAGACCATTAAAGATTACTAAAGCGAGGAAGAGATGTACAATCGAATACATGCATGTCCGTGTAAGCTAAATCTCTGGGTGTCATTTATTTCGATTGTGCTAAAGCATTGCGAAATAAACAGGCAGGAATATATATATATATATATATATATATATATATATATATATATATATATATATATATATATATATAAATATATAAAGTCACTAATATATAATTATAGTTGTGCAGCGGAATACTATATGAACAATACTTCCTTATTTATTGTACTACGGCACATCCTGTTTGGGGAATGGAGTATTCCCACATCTGAGTGTATAACAATGTCAGCTGTTTCATTGGACGAGGAATATGTATGAACTATAATATTAACATCCATACTGTTTATCTTATATACGTGATATTCAAACTTACGACCTGTATTGACAAATTAAAAGGTACATCGTATCATATTTTGCTTTGGCCTAAACCTCTTTTATATTGAACGGCTTAGCTAAAGACGGTTCAAGCGCTTCATGTTACCCTTGCCCGCAGTTCTCAGGTGGTAGTGAGGGTTGGTTCCTAACAGTTTTAGCTAACGGATAACAAATGCCAGTCATATTTTTGCATGAAAAATTAAATGAGTGTTAGCATGCCTACAATAAGTTGCTGACAGTGTCGTAGTCAGAGTTAGAGGGAAAGTGCCGTCCCCCCCCCCCCCACTCCTTTGTCACTGTATTTTCGGGGACGAAACTGGGATGGCATAGAAAATTGGCAAAATAATAAACAGCTATGATGTATGATGTTGGGATATGCTACTTGATTTAACAGCACGGTGTGATCTGCTTCTCAGAAGGTATTCCTCTTTAGCTATAGTTCTCCTTGGCATAGAAATATATGTAATTCAACAAGTTAACTTGAGTAAGTACTTAATACTTCTAGTCAAAGTTGCGTGAGTCGTACGGCACTGGAATTTCGTCTTTAATAAAAGATCACTGAGAAAGGAGATAATTTTGAATACCTACTCACGAGTATTACTATGAATTTGTAAATGTGTGATATCGTTAATATATACAAGTACCTGCCCTGTCCCCAAAGTTTCTTGCAATAGTTAGCATTTTATAAAGAACCTTAATGTAGTCCTAATAATGTTAATGATACTATTATTTTGCTTCTACGATCTCTTATCGACAGAACACTTCTCAAAGGCGAGTGACACTACTCCCCGTAGGCCCACCCATTAAGCCCCTCCTTGTACGGACGTCAGAACAATTTTGTGTCCCCTAAATTTGAATTGTCTTTCGTAGTAGAGGGGACAGGCTGTATTTGTTATGCAAAGTCATATCGATACAAGCGTCAATTCAACATCCATCGTAGTTATGCAATTCACGCACGTTCCGTAATCCGGTCTGAAAATGTAAAATGTTATTTTTTTCGAAATTTTCTTTGTCGATGCCTCTCATGCACAAAAAATAAATAAAATAACAAATTTAAATGATACTCTTTTCACCTATAAAGGTGTAATCCATAGCCGTGTTATCTAGATCGTCTAGCCTACCTTTGTACATTTATAGACAAATTACGTAAACCAATTTAACTTTTGGGATACCATGGTAATAAGAAGCGGAATGCTTGATAATGTCGAATTTTTGTCATATAAATGTCATACTTTCATGTGTAGCACACCCAGTGGAAATGCTGAAATCAAACAAATGAATGAAGCGAATTTGTTAGTATTCATCGTTATTTCTGGGGTGACTATAGTTGGAAAAAAATAAAACAGGATATCCCATGTGAGCGGCCTTTTCAGGAGCGGAACAGAAACTATAACAGTGCTGTTTGGCTGTTTGATGTACACTATTTTCTGAAATATGAATTCTTCTAGACCTAACCTTTGAATACTGTATCAGATTTTGACACGTTATTAAAATTACAATAATTTTTTGGTTAGTGTAACAGACCTGTCAGAAGTAAAGAAGAAATGCGAGATTTGATAAGATCATTGTCTATTTTACAAATTTAACAAAGGTTGTTATTTAAAATTAAAAGTTTCTAGTTATTTTTTTTTTATTACGTCAATATTTAACTATTTATATAAAGTTTTGGCTAAAATAGAGGGCAGCAGAGCTGACGAAGGAAGCAGAAAAGGAAGCAGGGAAAGCTCAAGAGGATTTAAAACAGTTTTTTCTTACCTCATAATGAAAAGTTATCTCATATTTGGAATATGGTTGCAGAATGTTACAATAAATATCTTGTTATCACTCTATGGGCATTTACTTCACACGGTTACAAACAGAAAAAAGGTCATAACGTTCGTTACAGAATAAATGTTAGGGTTAAACAACGTTTTTCCACATGTTTTTTTATTAATTGATTGGATTGACGTGACTGTATTGTGCAGTCCACACGTTGCATTGGTTAAGTATTTCAAGCATTGTAGCAGATTATTTGTGGTTTCTTAATTCGGTTTCTTTCCACTGTTTGATAAAGGTACTCGATGACGTACGGTAATAGGATTTTATAATTGGCCGGTATTAGATGACTTATTTAGGGATGTTGTAATATATATATCTTAATATAAATGATACCATATGTTTTGTGAGTAGTTCGACGGCAACCCTGATAATGAATTCATATAAATATATAAGTATATGAAATGTGTCTGTGTGTGTCCAAGAAACCAAGAATTGTTAAGTTTCCACTTTCATGCAGTTGTTCATTTCCAACCAATTAATAATACTTGCTTGGAGGGAGGGGTTGGTAGCGGGAGGATTGACTACGAAGGAGGCAACACATTAAGGAAAAACAGACAAGTTTAATGTAATGTTTTAGTTTTATTTTTTGATGAGACTCATGCAATATTCAATTGTCAAATTATCAAACAACAGTAAGCTGGTTAATATTTATAATTTAACATCGATTTCAATTAATATCTTCTCATTCCCTTAGAAAATTTATAATTTGTCGAATCGTCCCGTTTGTAAATTTTGTTGCATTATAATTCTTCTTTCTTGTCTATGCCACGTCCAGCTGTCCGATGCTCGAAGATCTGTATGAATATTTTCTTACCTTTCTCAGTAAAAACTGCTCTTTTGGGCAATTTGTTATTTATTATGTGTTTTGTCTACACCGGTCGTATTTTCATATCTGTGTATTGCAGGCTACATCCGTAACCGTTCAAACTATAACTATACCAGAACATGGGCGTTCCTCGAGTAGAGCCGTCGTAGTCTCCGTTGAGGTGAGAATAAGCGCAATATGCGCAGTTCTCGCTGCCATCGGGAAAGCTATAGCAATAGGGACAGAGAGACCGACAATAAGAAGCAGAAATATAGTATCGTCTACAGTCAAAACGATCGTAGAACCACCAGGCTCCTCCGTGTCTTTCAGCACAGTCGTAGCGGCTCCATCCATCGTTGTCCCGGTCTTTTGTACTGAATTGTTTGTTGTTGCTATCAGATAAGCTATCATATCCTGCAACAAACGAGAAAGAGTAAATAAACCGTTTGAACTACAGTGCCACAGCAGGAGTCATATACAGATGGGGAAGCTACTTTTACCAAATACTAGGGTTACTAGAGTCGCTAAAATCGCTCTTTATTTTATATTTATTTATCGGCATTTATTTACAATACTATTCATTCATTTATATATTTGATTGTTATTTCTAAGTTCACAACTGAGTAGTTTCCTACTCTGTCAAAACTCTAGTTATAAATTTCTTGTGTGCTTGTGTTTTAAATCTTATACTTTGTTGAATAATATTATGTTTAACTTAATTTGCATAACAAAATTTTCATTTCTCCCGCTTATTCAATCCAATTGCATATTTTTGTCTTGAACCACACAGGCTCTATTTGAACCTGGACAATGAGGGTGGGGGAAAGAGGGGTATGATGTTGCTTCATATATCATTAAAGTTAGGAAACAAGGGTATTATTTAATAATATAATATGTTAATATTACGTACAAAGTAATACTTGCATTTTGGTGTAAAAGTCATCTCCTCATAAAACAAAATCAAAGAGACGGTTAATTTTTTTCTGTCAATATTATGGTTGTAATATAATATCTGCCCTGCTCCAAGTTCCCTGTTCTACTGGGCAGGGCAAGAAGGATGTTATTGCCATCGATTTTTTCAATTCTTTACTTTTTACATATATCACTTTGTCCTCTTTGAAGTTTGAAGTGTTGCGAGTTTCGTAGACAACAGCGCGCGGTAAGGCAACAGATATTTACGTTAATTTTCAGAATACTCGTTTAGGTTGGGATGATAGTGATGTTGAGATATAATTTCTATGTGTCAGAAATACATGGACACTGGATGCTATTATCATATCTACTGTCATAGTTTTATAGATTGCGTATGTCGGTCACTCCTATCATGTTATATGTGTTTGTTACGTGAAAACTCGACAAAGAGACCTGTGTTGCCAAGGAACAGCGAATCTTATCGTCTGATTCTTATGTATGTACACATTGTTTACAGTGCTGAAAACACACGTGAGTTCCAGCTGCAGTTCAAACGTTCGAAAGAAAATAGCAATGTTTGGAATTGTAAATTGCTGTGAACATTGAAAAACGTATATCATTTAGCCAGGAATGCGGTAGCTATGAGATCAAGACATTAGTCGTTGTAGAATACACATTAAATACGTAGTATAAGAATTAAGTGCTACAGGGGAGCACGTCACATGATCCTCCATGGTTGGCATGTTGTTTGTCTTGGCGCGTCTCCTAATGACGTTATCGGTCCAGATGTGTATATGAGTCAATAATTAGAACATCAACTACTCACCTGTATTTCCACTGTGTGATCTAACTGATAGTCGATACTTGTCTGCCTCGTTATTAATTCTAAAAGTGGAATAGACCGCGTATTTCGATGATGAGCCGGAGTCCCTTAGATCAATACGAAGCTGGTACGTTTTCTGGTTGGTCATAGAGTGGATATATTTATTACCTAGCCAGTGGTCTTGGTTTTTATTACCGAAACCGTTCTTGTAGTCCGACCAACCACGATTAAAGTCAGTGGAGGCACTCGATCGTCGCTGGAAAACCTATGAAATGGAAACAAAAAAGTAATCCAACTATATCATCTACTAATCCGTAAGAGCATGACATCCAAAGCCATAAAATAGTTTAACAAAGATGGATATTGTGAAAGTGAGATAATTCGCAAGAGTATTCTGTTTCTTGATTTGTGTTGCTGAAATGGTCAAGTTCATTTCAAAGAGATCTGCAGTGCATCAGTTTGAGGATGTAAAGTATAATGTGAGGAAGTTAAGAGTTTATATCCTAAACTGTTTTTGAAACTCACCGTCCATCCTCCTCCGTTACTTTCCATCTCACAGTAAACCTGAATGCCGCTTGGCCAACCATCAGGGTAAATAGTGTAAACACCATCACTGCGTATACCGGAAACATAAAGCTCGTAGCAATCTTTTGCGATCACGCGTATGCACGTCTCTCCGTCCCCTTGGTAGGTTGGATTGCAGTAACATTTACGGACACCGTTCCTCTCAGCACAAGTTGCTTGACTATTACATTGGTAATTCTCAATTACAAGCCGGTTGTTCCTACAAATCGATTTTCGTGTACATCTTGAATTGATGTAAAAGTGGCCCTCCTAATTTAAGACATTCAGCGAAAATAAAAACAACAACTAATAAATAAATTATGAATTTGCGGTTGTCACAGTGAAATGTACAGAATTTCAACGATGGGTGGCAAATGATATATCCCCTCGAATGATCTAGGTATGAGTATGAACCTTTATGAAAGTTTTATGAAGTATTTGAAGTCAACTCCGAAGTAGGAGGCGAAAGGATCCGCCATGAAAAAGTAGCTGCAAATATTGCATTCAAACGGCTTTACGCGACTATACATTAGGCCTACAAATAGGTCTAACCGGAAGACTGTGAAAAAAATATCTATGGAATTTTGTGTCAGGCTTATAAGTGGATGCAATTCGTAGGGAGTGGTCTCGTGATTCCCGACTAAACGTAATACTTCCCTCGACTGACAGTTTTAACTGGACTGAAGACCAAAAAGAAAAATGGGTCAATGGCCCCTCCCCAACGACGATGCGCACGCCACTCGATAATATGTAAATGTAATGTTTTTATCGACAAGTATAAATAATAAAGGTTAATTTCTAATTATTTGGACAATGATTAAGAAAAGAGCATTATAAAATTGCATGAATGAATCGTACTGACCCCTAATACACTTCCTATGTCAGCAACGAAGCAGTTGTGGGTGCACGTCTCTCCGTCCCCTTGGTAGTTTGGATTGCAGTAACATTTACGGACACCGTTCCTCTCAGCACAGGTTGCGTGATCACTACACTGGTAACTCGCTTGTATAATCTGGTTGTTTCGGCAAGTTGATTTTCGTGTACATCTTGAATTGACGTAAAAATCGCCTTCCTAATTCCACGAAAAAAAAAAGTAAATTAATTATGAATTTGCGGTTGTCACAGTGAAATGTACAGGATTTCAACGGTGGGTGGCCATTGCAAACTTCCCTGAATGATCTAGATAAGGGTATGAATTTTTATGAAATGTGGTCTTTGATGCCAACTCCGATGTAGGAGTCCGCGAGGTTCGCCATGAAAAGGTAGCCGTCAAATGTTGCATTAAAACGGCCTATGCGACTATACATTAGGCCTACAATTGGTTATCGCCGCAAAACTATCGTTAGGAGTATCCAAGCATTTTTGTGTGTCAGGTTTATAAATGAGCGACATCTGAAGGAGTAGTCTTGTGCTTCCTGACTAAATGTAAGTAAAACATTTACTTCTTATTATATGGAAAAAGTCATTACGAGAGAAGCACTTAAAATGAAAGAACCGAACTGACCATTAATACACCTCCTTTGTCAGCAACGAAGCAGTTGCATTGGTTGAGGGGGATGCATTGTTCTTGCTGTCTCATATAATCACCGACACAAACACATTGCTCTGATTTTGTGCGAGAGGTAGCGGAGATGCAAGTATCAGGGTCGACACAAGTCCTCTCGCAGGTCTCATTGCTAAATATCTCATTAGCTGGACACCATTCAGGGATTGTTTCTAGAGAACAGAAAATTAAAAAAAATAAAGTAATAATAACCTGATACAGTCACGGCAAATATGACATGTGGCATAGCATAGTTTGTCGTCATTACTTAAATACGTGGTTGTCAGAAGGCTAAAGTAAAGGAACATACACTCAGAAGCTGCTCGAATAAATGTAGAACATTTTAAATAGGTAGTGGCCGTTCCTTAGTCACATTAATTTTACTATTTATTCTGATAACGAGATAAAACACCATCATTTGTTGTGCAATTAGTCTGAAACCAGGTAGTCATGGCTTGTTTCTGTTTCAGAGTTCTCTCGGTGTAAGTATACTGCTTTCTGACAACAATTTTAATTAATAACAACATCAAATTTCTTTTCATTGGTTGTTCTATTTAAACTGGGAGACGAACCTGGTTTAATTGTAAACGTTCTGTTGTACTAACGTTAGGAATGGTTCCGTGTTCAGAGCCATGGTCGGTGTTGAGTACGAATCACTCTTGTAGTGAGTGCGTAATCACACTTTGGCTAATGGAGGCATTTTGGAATTCTAGTATGGATACTAATGCCAGATTAAGTGTTTGAACTCGCACTAGAAGCTTGTACTTGCACTCATATCATAACATATTTTAATTGCTACGATATGTATTGTAGTGCCGTTGTACTGTATACTATAAGTTTACTCGTACTATATATATTGTAGCAGTTTCTTCAAAACATATTTGACATGCCAAATTTACTTCCAAAAGATCCCTTCGTTTTCAGAATAAACCTTTCATTTTCTGCACGTTTACGTTTGACATTTAATAAATGATCATGATTTTTTTTGGCTTTATATTAATAATAATGTAACTTGAAGACACTTACCATCTGATATTTCGAATGTTCCTAAACTAGATATATAATAATCCCCCCATTCATCTGAGATACGAAACTCGTCGTATGTTACATAGTAAGTTTCTTCAACAACGTTCTCAAAGTCCATTCGCAGTTGGTATTGCCTTTGATTTGTTAAGACGGCAATTTTCTCATTTCCGATCCAAAACTCACTCCCTAGAAAGCCAAAGCCATTTCTGAAGTCTTTCCAATTTCTACTAAAATTTACAGAATCCGATCTTCGTCGCTGTAATACCTTCAAAGAATATCAAAGAAGATAAACGTTAACTAGGAAGTGATTGAATAAACATTATTCGTTTCCTACTGCAAAGCGATTTGCGGCTAACAATTATTACACAGAAATAAGAACTTATATTTCTAACTTCAGTTTGTAGTGTGGGCTAGATGTTTACAGTTTCCTTGGAAGAAGAACTACACTGTACCTAAGTACAATTTGGTACTTAAATTCCACAATATAAAAATAATTGATTCAAACTTTCGTTTCGATAAAAATATCAAGATTCTATTTGAAATAACGACTTTGTATTACATCGTTATACATTGCTGTAATCAAGATTGAAGTAAATTTATACAAAGCTATTTAAAGTTGTAAAAGAGAAATCGAGTAATCAGCCCTACCGTCCATCCACCAGTATCAAGATCATTATTACAGTAAGCCTCAAACGGTTCGGGATAGCCATCTGGTTTAATAAGGTACACCCCAGATGTATTTTGGGTAGAGGAACATGCATTCGATACTTCTTTGCAATCTCTCGGATACGCAGGTTGTTGAAAAACAAAGTATGAAGAACCTGAATGGAAAGTAAAACAAAGTTAACATTTTATTGCGACTAGAAAATCATTTCAGCTAACGAAAATACCGCCAAAGATGCTTTATCTCAATTGCCTCTCTTCACGGAGGGGTTAAATGAGTACATGTGAGGTAACTTGTCATAAGGCGCAATATATAGCTGCAGCTGTCTAGAGGGATTGTCTCTGGGACAGGTTATTATTGAACAGGGGTAATATAACGTCTGTACAGCTCTTTGAAACCTATCGCTGTTTAAAAGCGCTACATGAACCGAATATTATGATTATTTTTACTATAAGACTTTTTAGTTAATTGTAAGAGAACTGGTTTCGTTACTAAGCGAGTTAAGGGAATACATCAGTTTAAATATCAACTATTACTCAACTACCATATAGTCGAATATATCACGACTAAAGTTAAATGAAGTAATCGTTATTGAATTCTCATATGTTACTGTTTTGAAGCATTATATGTGATTAGTTTTCAGCCTGCAATGGAAATTCAAAGACCAAGTAACTTGAATTTCTTTTTAACCAAGCTTCCGTAGTTATCAATCATATCCAAGTGAGATCAAAAGATTCACGAAAACAGGCAAATCCCTTTTGTTTAAAGTACCTGAGAAAATATCGATGTGGCACGTAGGATATAAAAGATCGAAAGTATACTACTCAGAGGAAATCAACCTTGAAATAGATATTCGGAAATAGTAACACGATTAAAAAACAAAACGTCAAGAGCGACCATTAAAAAGCTAACATTTCCAGCCATTCAAGTTGTCCAACTGTGTTAACGTTGATAATACATAAGTGATATAACTTACAGAGTTTTCTTCTTATTATAAGATAAATCATATAATATAAATAATACACCTACCTGAAGATCTTCCCTCGGCACTGACGATTATCTGTGTAATAAAAGACATTTACTGAATACATTACAAGACATACAGAGTATTGCAGTTAAGAATAAACACTATCATATTAAATAAAATGTTAATAAAACCAGTTTGAGGGTAAGAAAGAACTTTTCGCAAACTGTTCCAAAATATGTTAGTTTAAGAGTAAAGTCGATTTAAACTTTGGTAAATTCTCCGTATCACCAATTTTAATGATGTTTTTCTTTGTCTTTATTCCATATCTGATTTACAGGTCAATGATCACTTACAGAGTACAATTTTCTTCCAGGAAACATTAAATTACTGGCATTTTCCGGTTTTACAGCTACTCTGGCACATGATACGTATATTCACGTAAAGAACAAAGGCAATAGCTGGCTGCTTCCTTAAACAGCTGTGTTGCTTAATGCAGACAGATGTTCTTTGTTCAAGTTATATTTTGACATTAGAACATTTCAGACATATGTTGTAACGTATATGTGTTTAACAGTCCTTAATAACACGTAGGGATCATTTACATCGTCCCAGCTATTCTTGATGGACCAAGATAACCGTGTCTTGATACTTACCGTGCACAATGAAACTCTGAGTTTTGGAAGGTGTCATATTACTTATAAGGTAAGTTCATTGCCATAGATTTGTATATCTTACTTACTAAACAATTGTAGCAGCGCTGCAGAAGCTCAGATTAGCTTCTATTTGAAATCATTGTTTGTAGTGTTATGCCGTTTTTCTCCAATATCGGACCTGGCCGATATCCGATATTTCAATCCCAATATCGGTCCCATACCGATACCAATATTTTTAAACAGCCAGAATGAATGTCAGATCGCACTTTAAGTCATACTTCAATACATGAAGTATCAGAATTATAATCGGCTATCGTAAATATTATATTGCACAACTCACAAACAGTAACCACTTGATAACTCACTTGTGCCTATTCTATAGCACTAGCCCTAACCTCTTCATAATTGAATGATCATAGTCCCCAACAAGATGATATGCACAAAACTGTATGCTAGCATTTTGTTCTTGGAAAACACACGTCCATTCCTGTTACTTCTGTTGAAAGATTCGTTACTCTGTTTGACCCACTTCGTTTAAAACTTAAGCTGCAAGTCTTATACAAATTGTCGTCACATAGAGCCACGAATTTCGTAGAAAAAAATGTTAAAAGATGACATCTAGTTATCAATAAACTGAATTCATCTAGAAAAAACATTAGCGTATCCTAGCTAAGAACTTTTACTACTCTTAGTGATTAACAGAACCAAACCCGCACTACTTTTTTTTAAATTTTTAGTAACTATATAAATTATATTCTACCATTTGCCGGCTATACTGACAACTAAGCCTAGCCAAAATTAGCAAGTGTCTCGTCTTTACATTATTCGTTAAGCAACCGAAAACAAATTGTGATACACAAACTTGATTCTCAGAATACAATCTTTTCCACAGTCGCTTATGTTCTCACAAAATGCATCCATGATACTCCTTGCAGCTTTTTAAAAGATACACAATTTTTGGAAGGGTGATTCCGTGTTATAACTTTAATTTTCAGCTGACGACGCAGAAGCACTGTGCAAGTTAGTGTGATGAGCTTCTACTGTAGTTATATACATATAGTCACATAGACTGGTGAAATTTACTTTAAAGCGCTACAAAGACTGCTATGTACGTAACGTTAAGTGGTTTGACTGGTCGGCATTAGATCGGTAAATATTTTTCAGAATTTGCGTCATGCTTGTTTGACCAGCTAGAACAGATTAATAAATCACCGCAATAAACAAGAAGTAGCTTTGTTATGGGGAAAAAAAAACAAGCAAATATTCAATATCGGTTTGCCGTTATTGGCAATGAGGCTAAATTCTACTGATACCAATATGCCGCCGATATCATTAAACGATTATCGGCGCAACACTAGTTTTGATTGGCACTAGATCAGTTTATCCATTTGTTTGTTTGAAAGATATAAGTCATAGGCGGGATAACGATACCAATTCCTTTCGTTCTATCTCCCTTTTTTCTTGCCTTATGCTCCTTCTTATATCAGACCTAGTTCGTTTATAATGTTAGAAAGTTGAATTTCTTCAAAGTGGAAACACTGTCACGAGCTTACTATATGCAATAGATCGTGATAATTATTTCTAGGAATAACATATGCTCCATTGCAAAGACAAAGAACCAACAGCATTGCACTTCGTAGTTTATCTTCATGCAATGATATAACGAAATAGTAAAAAATACATATTCCTCAGATAAACCTGCTAAATATTGTGGATATCACATCTGAACTGTGCTGACCCAAAATTGCTCACAAAAATTGTACACGTACCATAATAGAACGACCTTAAACTTCTTATCGACGAACCACAGAAAAACGAATAAGGCAGAAATCCGAATTGGCTCCAACAATATAGGTTATTCTTATACGTATTACACACACAAACTGTGAAAAGGTCAAATTGGAAATCTGTAGTCCTTTTACAGAGAATAACATCGAACTAGATTGAACTTTATTGAGTCTCCCACCGGTGGAAAATTAAGATGGAAAGTTCAGATGGACAATTAAGATGGAAGACATTTTGCTACTCACATCAAAACGCAAGTTGGTCATGAATACTAAACGATTGGCAAAACAAATAACATGATCATTGCATATGATTGTGGCCCACATTAAATTATAACTTAAATCTTTACAGAA
This sequence comes from Apostichopus japonicus, assembly GCF_037975245.1. Taxonomy (NCBI): domain Eukaryota; kingdom Metazoa; phylum Echinodermata; class Holothuroidea; order Aspidochirotida; family Stichopodidae; genus Apostichopus; species Apostichopus japonicus. Next base: position 35,360,188 of record NC_092569.1, read on the forward strand.
TCCCCTGTTTTGAAACCTCACATGACGACAAATATATTCTTCCTGTACATTTTTGGTTCACCGCCATTCAATCTAATATCTACAATGCAAAATGGTAGATGTACGTTATGGCACAGCGAATGTAAGACAACCTTAGTAATGCTATACCTCAACAAATCTACGTAGTTCAGTAAGAAGAATCGACGTTTAGCATTATAACATTATATCTTTTATAACATGATGTTCATGATGATGATGAAAATTGCAAGAGATAAAGAATGTCAATAGAAAGGACTAAAGAAAAAGAGGAAGTTAAGAAAGAAACAAGGAATTTCATTTGTCAGACCAAGTCATTCATGACCAAAATTCCACAATGTGATAATGCTCTGCCATAGGGGGAAAGAATTGAGCAAATACGAAAGTGAAGTATGAAGGATCGGAAGCAGGTAAAAAAATTACCATTTTTCTTGTTTGTTAATTCCGAATTATAATGACATAGACATGTTAGGACTTTCGCGCATATGGCAGTTCAAATTTAATGAAATGACGATGTTATCTGTCAAGACAAAAACATATTGTATTGCATTTCCAGTAGTGAAATTAGACAATTCTCTTAATAAACCAGAAAACAAGCTTTAGATCATTCCTGCAATTTTAGCAGTTCTCTGTTGTTTTTCGTCTCCATCAAATTTTTGAAAATGCCTAAAACAATGTTTGCACATGGGTCATCTTATCAATAGTTTTAACACGTCTAACATGTCAAAAGTTACTTTTTGGCACGAGTTTGTATCCTTCTAGAAGAAAATGGCCCTTGGGTACAGAAAATGGTATCACACTTACCTAAAGTCATAAGAAATTAAAATCTACATTTTATACTTTGCTGTTGCCAACAGAGTTAAGTACACAGTATAGTACTATCTCAACAAAGATATTGAAGCGGTCAGGGTGATTTATTTGGGATATAGCCAAAGTTTTGTTGTCGTCGATAATGTTATTGAGGAAGCACAGACGGTTTGCGACGTTATTGTTGTATCTGTATGAAAATTTTGTTTATTTTAACCAAATGCTGAGTACCACATACCGTTTGTTTCCTTGAATATAATGCTTGTTTGAACGAAAGCCACAAATTTTGATATCAAGGAATTTAATTTGATATCCTTCAATATATAAAGCGAATTTTACCATACATGCAGTAGTAATACTCTTCTTTGTGAAAAATACTTTCCTTTGTATACTGAATTAAATTACATGTTTCTGTCACAATATAAGAAATGTTAAGTTGTATACTACACCAAACAGCCATATCACGAGGAAGGGGTGAGTCGGGTAGGAGGGAGTGATTGAGGGCAGCGAAGAATTGGTTTATTCAAATTGAGACTATTAAGCGTTACAAGGAAGTTTACATGTTTAACAACTTAATTGAACACCTTGTGTGAATATCAAAGTAAACTACGGTATTTGTGATTAGAGAATTAACAGATAACATAAAGGATTATGAATGTATTTTTTTTTCTCGTAGTAGTTCATTTCCAGGTTATACGTTAACACCTAATTAATTATATGGCACAGATGTAGTTAATATATGCATAGAATATTTAATTCTTTACACGGTGAACTAGCCTTTCATATTCCAATATTTGACAGAAAACATCACTTTGGATGGTCATTAGAATGTTGGTGAACTGGATTGTGTCAAAAGGGCTTTTTTCAATAAATGAAATGTAATTTAATTTTTGGTGAGAATTTTCTCACTCCAATTATGTTGTATTACTTGTTCTCTGCTTTATTTACTGTTATAGATTATGTCTAAGTAAATAATGTAAAGAAAAGACAGAAAAAGAAAAAAGGAAAAAGTATAAATATTTAAGAGATAATTAGCCAGAAGAATAATCAGTTAAGTTTAAAAGTTTTAGAAAGGTTATTCCGCTAGTAATATGAAATTTATCAGGATTTTTTATCGATATTTCCCTATTTCTACGAAGATGCTAACACTTCGCTCTCTCACATAATTTAATATTAACAGAATTAGCTCAACAACACATTGACGCAACTTATGTTATTTTCAAAACAGAAGATATTCAATGGAGTAAAATGAAATATATTAAATAATAGAAAGACTTACCATTTCTGTTCCAAACGAGTTCCAAATCGTCAAAACAGTCAAACAAACTTCGAAAAATTTCTCCATGATTTCGGGTTTGTATATATGACACGCGAAAATATATTCGATGAAGTGCAATATGGCAAATGACACAGAGTATCTACTTAGGGGTGACCAACACCCTATTGAAATGACCGTAGTAGTATGGATGTCTATTAATGCCATCATTTTATTTGAAATATGATTTGGTGAACAGCTTATACAAATGTGCTGCACGTCTATAGTATTATTGGCTTGTGTGTAAAGAAGACTATTCGACATGCGCAATCCAACTAAATATTTTGTACAGCTATTTATATGTTATACTTTCAGTCAATAGTGCAGTAAGCTTCAGTTGCATAATGTTGAATTGTCCTTATGCCGATAAATACAGCATACGACCTATTGCATAATTATTGACTATCGTGGCTCTAGTTCCAAGGACAGCAACGGTATTGCAATTAAATAAAGGTAAATGTATTTGGTTTTTAAAAGGAATATCAATTACGACGATCACTTGTAATCTATATTACATTAAGTGTGGTTGATAAAGGAAGGGATTTGTAGTTGTGTGCCAAACGACGTTAATGCAACTAAGCCGATGAAATGAGTATTGGCATGTTGATTTACTTGTTCTAGTTAAGCTGCTATTATAGATATTTTAAAGAAACATGTATGAGTGATTATTTTAACTATGTTACTGCGTTTTACGTTGGAAGGCAAACTTAAAGCAGTATCGAACGGACAGGAAGTGGTACTACTAATCAGCATTATATAACTTGCGTTAACTAGTACAATACATCTTAAAATGTACCGTGAAATGTACTGTATGATCTATTTTACACTATCAATGTGTATGTAAAAATATCAAATTAACAAGTTTTCCAGCTATATAAACAATACTTCCTTGTTTAAGGATGCCTGCGTCACACCCTGTTTTCAGAATCGAGTATCCTCACATCTGATTGAATAAACATGTCAGCGGTGTCACTGGGCTTTGAATAGATTTGACTGTGCATTATATTTAAAAAAAATCATTGTCAATTATATAAGATATTGAATCTAATGGTACGATATCAAATTATTCAGTGGTATATAGCTTTTTTTAATAAAAATAATTTAGTTTAAGAGGGTTTGCTAGAGCTTCTTTGGAGGCATAGAGCTACTTTATATGCGTAGCTATAGGTGGTTTATCTAACCGTGGTACCTAGGGGGAAGGGGGTTCCTGAAGGTTGGTCCCCAACATGCAGTTTTAGCCAACGGATGACAACTGCCAGTCATATTTTTGCATGAATAGTTAAATGAGAGCCAGCTTTCCTACGCCAAAATATTTTGCTAACAGTAACGTAGCTCTAAGTGAAAGGAAAGTTCCACTACCACACACATAACATTTTCATGGACGATAACTGGGACGGCAAAAAGAAAATTAGTTAAAGAAAACTAAATAGCTAGCATATATGACATTGGATAGGTTACTTGATTTTATAGCACTGAGTGAATTGCTCCTCAGAAGGCTTCCTCTCTTTAGCTTTATGCTTACTGAGCATCGAGAGAGGTTTCTATTAACAAGTTTGATTCAATAATTGGTACTTTTAGTCATAGTTCAGTGAATTGTAAGTCGTATTGTGGTCTTTACAAAAAAACAAAAAAAAACACATCTCCATTTGGATCCCTGAGAAAGGAGATAAATGCATACACTTACCCCTCACATACTAGTATGTAGTTTTACATGTTTGATTTATTTAAAATATACAAGGCTGTAGCCACAGGGACCACGAACCTGACCACCCCCCCCACCCTCCCCGAAAGTTGCTTGCAATGGTTAGCATTTTATAATACCCCAACGCAAAGTCAAATGCTCTTAATGTATTGTAATTTTGTTACCAGAGGTACAGACTGTGAAATTACAAGTTAATATCAGTTAAGGCTCAAAGTCAAACTTGTGTAGTAGTTATGCAATCACTCAAGCACATTCCGTAAGCCGTCTAAAATAGTGCAGTATTAATATCATTTTGATTGGTTTTGGTACTTAGGGATTTTAGGGGTTAATATCATAAACAGCAGTCGTCATCACTGTTTAGAAGTGGAATTATATTGGCCTTGTCTATATTTAAGGCTTCGGTGGTCATTGTTCATTATTTTCATTACTTTATTCAGAAACAAACCTCTATATTCTAGCTATGCCAGTTCATGTGCCATTCCACCATAGGAACATACCTCCATATCGTTCCGCCATAGGTTTTGATCCTTTCCGCCATGGCAGAAAGCTCGAAACCTATGGCGGATAGGTACATTTTAAAAATGGATTTTACACAGGAATGTATCGGTGAAACTGTTTTGATTCGCGTGGAAGGATAGGTACAATGGATGTGACGGTTCGCTGGATAGACTGAATTGTAGTTAAGACAACATTGGGGAATAGACACAAAGTTTTTGATGTACATCTTGATTGAATAGTTTTATTTGTAAGTTTATAAGAGTCGATACACTGTCTTCAAATATATATTGAATAAATCAAATTAGGTTAGGTTGATTGTTTATTAAAAAGACCGATTCTAATTGTCTATTTAAAGGCAATGAAGACTCGCCCAAAACCGCTTGCGGCCGTCTGAAAATGTTAACTTTCTGTTACTTGCAAGTGACGTTTTTGTTTGTGTAGCTACAAAGTGCAGACAGTAATGAAACGTTATACCTTGTTATCTTTAGCTGGACCTGAGATGTCCATCGCTGTATCGTATACACTGTGCTGTGGGTATTGACCGCAGCTGTAGGTTACAGTATGTACTTACTGTACACTAGTGTCTAATTACCGACCGTAGCAAGCTTTGTGTGTAATTATTGGGATCGATGGTGGTGTCTAACACTTTTGTTACACCTCATTCAAAACTAGGTTAGATTACCGGCATTAACATTTCTTTTTGCGGGAGTCTTCACACCATTTAAATGACCGAATTTGTGGGCCTAAATAGCGTGAAGCGAAGCAATATACAGTGCATATAGGCCTACAAAAGTGCTTAACGACATCGGGGTAACGCAGTGGAATGGCACTTCTTCTATGGCGGAAAGAGCACATTTTCTATTGCGAATATACCGACGACAGAATAACACGGCCCCAGCTAGGCCTACACCCTCTCTTTGCCTTGTCGGTATCAGACCTGGAGATACTACAGTCACTGCGAGTTACTTGGGTTTTCTTTGATAAGCGTTAGCAGCGCTTGCAGCCTAACATTAAAATGCTTTCTGCCGCCTAACTAAAAAGTTAAGCCTTAATAGTATTTTAGGCAACGTTACCATTACTTAGTATACTAGCCTAGGCCTAATTTCGGCACAGCTTACTTTAGTGTAGGTCTCACGTAACGTAGGCTATGCCTAATGTAAATTTTTGCGGATCGAATTAAAAAAAAAGATTACTCTTTTAAACAACTCAACCGTTTCTATGGGTAAAAACGAACTGTAACACACATTAAGTTAAATATTCAGTAGCTTACTATCATCTTATAGTGACAATAATTGGTCCTTGCTTGACAAGTGGGGCAAGTCAGCACTTTGCTTAGGTTGCGGCTATGCCGGTCGTTGCTAAGGAAGCAATAGTAAAGTATATAGTGCTAGTGCACGAAGAGCATACGTTATTCCTAGCTTACAAACTGTACTGAAAATGGTCACCTATCTATCGTGATGTCTTGCCGTGACATAGGTAACAATTTTTAATCCAAGTTGTAAGTTAGGAATAATATATGCCCTTCGTGTACTAATATAATTATTTAATATTCCTTAGGAACGACCGTGTCGAACGCCATTTTAACATTTATACAATAATTCGAGATATCTACAATTAAATTGTAGATATCTCCAATTAATTTCAAATATCTCGAATTAAATTGAAGAAATCTCTAATCATATCAGATATCTCCAATTCAACATGAGATATCAGAAATGCATGCATTTTCGAATCTTGAATTTTATTTAAGATATCTCATATTGATTTTAAGATATCAAGACTAATAAAAGATATCAAAATGGAACATAATTAAAAAATAATTCAAATTGAATTCGAGATATCAGAAATTGAATTCGAGATATCAAAAAAAGAATTCGAGATAGTACCCAAAACTGAATTAGAGATATCAAATAATTCGAATTTGAGATATCCAAATTGAACTCGAGATATCAAGAATTGGAATTAGAGATATCCAAATTTGAATTAGAGATATCAAGAATTGCATTAGAGATATCAAGAATTCGAATTGTAGCGCTAACAAGAAGAGTTCCATCTTAATCGGCAAATCTATGGCAGGAAAACGAGGCATATTTAATTTCGGTGGCTACTTATTATTACTAGATTGGTTTAGGCTACTAATACTAGACTTAGGGCTAGACCTTATGGGTAACATTAACTAGTAATACAAATAGTACTTCGATTCCATTATACTTAGGTACCACGGCGACTGCGTCTGGCAGACTGGCACTTTAGCGTTACTTCCATTCAATGCTTCCACAAATCCCATTTCTTTAGATGGACCTGACAATTTCTATAGATTTTGTAACATATCAGTTTTCTGAAACTCAAGAGGGCCACAAAGGCACATGAGACGTATCTTTAAGGGCATATAATTCAGATTCTAGTAGCAGTGGCGGGCTTCGGGCGTGTTATGAATGCGTATAATCATGGCAATGTGAGATTCACATGTTAAACTACCGATGGGCCAAGCATATAAATAAATGGTTTCCATTCATAGGCAAACTTTCCGTCATATCCGTCACTACATTTCTAGAATTCCAGCTCATGAATTTGATATCCGTAAGGTTTCCGTAATTTCACTTATATCAAGAAGTTCTTTGAAAGATATCTTAACTAATCAATTTTCCATACAATCAGAAAATTTCATTGAAAGTGGAAGTACTGCAGTTAAGACGAAAGTCACGTGTACCGGAAACCGAATTTGGATATTCCGAAATCGAATTTTTGATATCTCTAATTCAATTTTGGATATCTCTAAATGGAAATCTTGATATTTCCAATTAAATTTTGGATATCTCCAATATGTTAAATGTATTGATATCTGGAAATGAATTAGAGATATGTGGAAATGAAATAGAGATATCTGGAAATGATTAGAGATACCCAAAAATTTAATAAGAGATATCTGTATTTGTTGAACAAATGTTAAAATGGCATTCCATGCTACGGACATAACCGCAACCTTGACCGGAAGTCCCTATTGTAAACAATGCCTTGTCGTTTCCAAAAAGCCCTGTGTGTATAGGTTGCGGGCTTTCTTCTGCAAGTGCTCCCTATAGTCATTTTGACTTCTAAATATCAAAACATGTAAAATTGCGTGAATTTTTGATACCAATGGTCGAAACTTGATACAAAAGTTTTCAATTTGGTAAAAAAGGGCGTAATATCGAGAAAAAAACCTCAAAATAGGAAGATTAATAGACAAATGTCTGATATAATAGGTAAAATTTGAGAGAAATGTAACAAAAAACAATACACAATTGCATATTCATTGTATTTTTTTAGATGATTCGTTCAGAACGCAAGAATATAGTCATTATGGACGTGAAAACAAGCCTGTATAAACAATATGTAACATTGCTACCTACATAGACCTAGCCTACTTCATTCAATTCAAGTTAATTGAATTTAACTTCAATCAATACAAAGTATACAACAAGTAGGCCCCTGGTAATGGTAATGGTAATACATTACGTAGAAGATGGTTGAGTTATGAAGGAAAGCTATTATAATACCGAAAGCTTGTAAGTATAAAACCCCTGCAAGTATAGACAAAAAAATATGCCATCTTTACAAATATAACCCTATAATAATAGAAAGAGCACCCACCCTCCCTCTCCCCATAGCTCTCGGATTGACGAGTTTAAGGTAGGCCTATGTATCATTGATTTTGCATAATGTATTTGTTTTAATTACCTTTAAAAGATGTCATAGTTCATTTAAGTGACGCTGGTAGGCTGTTCCAAACTGTATAGGCCCAGTATAGTTAATATTGTGTTGTGTTCTTATAAATCTAAAAAGGGATCCTATCATCATAAATATGTCTGGTATACATGACCGTTTCTAGCAAACAGATTTGACACAAAGATCGGTAACCAAATTACAAGTGGCGTGCAAAATGAGCAAACCAGTTTGAAAATAAATATATATCATCCAAAATAAGAATATTAAATATATTGAAAAGGGCTTTGCTTGCATGGTGGTTAATTAATGTTTATCTGCAATATAACGAATACTCTTCTGCATTCAATAAAATTTGCTTGTATAAATATCAGCGACAAATCCCCAGCTGACAGTAACACAGTGAGGTAAAGAAGGAAGTACTAGACCTTTGTAGATAGTTGATAAAAGTTAACCTTGCTGAGAACTACCTGTTTCAATCTAATACATATATTGTTTAAGTAAGAAGACCAAATCAAATTCTGATCGATTGTGACGCCAAGAAACGTAGTAGATACAGAAATGAACTAAAGTTGTTATTTCAAGTAATACCATTACTCCATCAAAATCCCTTTGAATATGGTGAGAACAAATAGCAGTCGACTCAGTTGCATTCAGAGGTAATTTATTCGCAGTGAACAAATTGGTTACAAAGACCTTCTCGTTATTAATGGCGTTAATGAGTGAGAGCAGATTTCGATTGTCGTTAAAGATGCTTGTATCATCAGCGTATAAAGTAAATTTAAACTTTGAACTAATTAGAGGTAAATCATTGAATTAAATGAGAATGGGTAATGGACCCAGAATAGAACCTTGTGGTACACCTGCTGCAATTGGTCACTAACTAGAATCTTGTGGTACACCTGTTGCAATCGGTCACTAACTAGAGCCTTATGGTACACCTGTTGTAATTGGTTACTAACTAGAGCCTTGTGGTACAGGGTGTTGTAATTGGTCACTAACTAGAGTCTTGTGGTACACCTGTTGCAATTGGTCACTAACTAGAACCTTGTGGTATAGGGTGCTGTAATTGGTCACTTTGAGATGACTTTGAGTTGTTCTCAATAAAGTTAATTAATGGATGAGCTGTAGAGTAAGGGTTATTTGGTTTTAATATATTATGCTATAATGTGAAATACATTTAAAGCAACATTTATATGCTGATTTTTCAAATACCTTGGAAAAGACTGGCAATACAAGAATTGGACTATAGTTTTTCACTTTTTTTTTTTTTACTTTTTATTTTGTAGACAGGAACTGCACGTGTAATTTTAAGATCATTAGGCACATTGTACCACTACTAAAACACCTGTTTACAAGATGGCTGAATGGACGAACAGTAATGTAATTAAATTCTTTAACAACTTTACAATGAATATTATAATTGTCCTTGACTACCATTTTGAAGATCTTTGCTACATTCCATAACTTCGCCCTCATCGGTGGAATACAAAAACATACAGTTATCATGTACACACCAGCTCTTCTTGATTTTGGAGTGACTACTACACCATTGACGAGGAATATGACGGTCATATAAGAAGATACAAAAGAATACGTTATAAATAGAATTAGAATCATCTAATCATTACTAGAACATCAGTCCAAACCACCTGTGAAAGATCCTAATGAAATGAAGTTATAGCACTTTGCGTCAATTTACGGTGTAATTTTGTAGACAATATATTCCTTTCTAGAGCCCAAATGCCCATCCCTTCCCTCCCCAGTAGGTCCATTTTAGACATGTAAAACAAATAATAATAACACAAAAATAACAATTACTTCACACCAAATTCCCCAGACAGATCCCCCCCCCCCCAGCATATATAGGCTACGACTACCATCAGAATGCCCTACAGCACACAGCGTGCTTTTATTTCTTCACTTACCTGTGTAAAACAATGAATAACCCAGAGTTTACAAAGAAAAATAGACTTCATTTTTCCTCTACAAAGTGATTCTACCGAATAATGTTTTCCTATTAAATTTTTTTGAAGCGTTAATGTTTAAAAAATGAGATCTCAAAATGTTTAGATGCAACTGATAAGGCCTGGGAAGTGCCATTTCCGGCAACCTGGGAGGCATATTTGGCAAAGCATTATGGAACGCGAAAAGGGTCTAGTCTAAGTTTGTTGTTGTCTAAACTTAAGTTGTTGCTGCTGTTTTAATATGCTGTTGCTCAAACTCACGTTGATGTCTAAACTTACGTCATTGTCTTCCGCGCTGATCGACATTATTGCTCAACCACGTAATGTAAAAAATAGGCGTTTCGCACAAACTTCAACAAACATCACCAGCGCAGGAGAATGCATGGTATGTAGGCTGCTACCACTACAACTACTAGGCCTACTACTGTTACATCAAGGAATTCCATAAAATCTCCCTGGTTACACCTAGAGCCATACTGGAACTCTTATTACTGCTACTAATAGACTCAACAATGAAAATAATTCTAAACAGTCTGCACTACCCACATATCCTAATTAACGACGTGCGTGTAGTAAGCATATGCAGCGCAAATTGAATTTAGTTTGAGAAAAGCTATTTTTTTTTACATCACGTGGTTGAGCAATTGTTGAATAGCGCCGCTGGCAACAACTTAAGTTTAAACAACGAAATAAGTTTGCCCTTTTCGCGTTCCATAAAACATTCTTGCTACACTCTCGCCAACCGATGGTGGCGCTCAGATAGTGTCATGATGGTCCCTTTTAGGAAATGGCCCACCCACTAAAAGTTTCTTTAAAAGGCCCTGGTATAACGCACCTCAAAGTATCACTGTGTAACATTTGGACGATACATAATGTTCTCGATGTTCCTCAACTGTGTATGGAAAGCGAAAAGTGAAAAGTTTAAGAATATTTCCGTTTGGGTTTAAGTTTCAATTAACCATGATACGGCTCTAAGTCACACCCGGATGATAAATAGCCAAGTCTTCCTTAATTTAAGTCCAATCACTTGTCAGATGTTGACTTTTGTTAAAATTTAGCTATGACTGACATATCAATCCAGGGACCAAACAGAAGCAGCTTGAAGATATATAGATGTGAGTGCCACCCCCCCCCCCCCCCTTCGCGCCCGCCGAAGCTTCATACTACACCCATTTAACTATGACTATCTAACTCGAAATCATTTGTGATTCCTAATTATTAATTTTCCACAAAAAAATTAAACATCTCCCAAATTTAGCGATAGTACCTCTGTTTTCAACATTGCGTTATTTTAATTTTTTTATTTATTATTGCGTTATTTTAAGTTGTCTATGTACATGAGATTAACATCACCATGTGCAATCACAGAATACTTTGTCATCACTTGACATGGCCGGTATTAGATGATTTATTTACGGATGCTGTAATATATATATATTTATATATATATATATATATATATATATATATATATATATATATATATATATATATATATATATATATATATATATATAAATGTTACCCTATGTTTTGTGAGTAGTTCGACGGCAAGCCTGATAATGACTTCATATATGTAAGTATTTGAAATATGTGTGTATATGTCCTAGAAACTAAGAATCGTTAAGAATCCACTTGCAATTGTCCATTTCCAACCAACTAATAATACTTGGGGGGGGGGGTGGGAGGGTGGGGGTTGATCTACGAGGGATGCAACAAATTAAGGAAAATGCACAAGTTTACCTTGTTTTATTCTTTTGTGAGACTCATACAATAATCAATGTTCAAACTATCAAACAACAGTACGCTGGTTATTATTAATAATTTGACATCAATTTCAATTAATATCTCCTCATTTCCTTAGAAAATTAATTATTTAGTCGAATCGTCCCGTTTGTAATTTTTGTTGCTTTTCTTCTTCTACTTTCTTGTCTATGGCACGTCCAACTGTCCGATGCTCGAAGATCTGTATGGATATTTTCTTATTTCTAAGTAAAAACTGCTTTTTGGACAGTGTGTTATTTATACAGTGTTTTGTCTACACCGGTCGTATTTTCATATCTGTGTATTGGAGGCTACATCCATAACTGTTCAAACTATAACTAAACCAGAGCATGTTCGTTCCTCGAGTAGAGCCGTCGTAATCTCCGTTGAGATTTGAATCTGTGCAATTAGCGCAGTTGTCGCTGCCAACGGGAAAATAATAACAATAGTAACTATAACCGGGACAGTCAGACCGACAATAAAAAGCAGAAGAATACCATCTACAGTCCCAACGATGGTGGAACCACCAGGCTCCTCTGTGTTTCTCAGCACAGTCGAGGCTGCTCGATCCATCGTTGTCCCGGTCTTTTGTACTGAATTGTTTATTGTTGCTATCAGACAAACTATCATAACCTGCAACAAACAAGAAAGAGTAAATAAATCGGTCATTTTATATGCTTTATATATTTACGATATATAAGGTGGTATTTTGTCTTTGCAAGGACGTTTTGATATATTTTTATATTTCAGTTTAAAATACAGTGCCACAACAGGATTCACATACAGATGGGGAACTACTCTAACCAAATAATAGATTTGGGCTACTAGTGTCGCTAATATCGCTCATTATTTTATATTTATTTATCGTAATTTATTTATTTGATTGTTATTTCTAAGTTCACAAATGAGTTGGATCCCACTCTGTCAAAACTCTAGTTATAAATTCCTTGTGTGTGTCGGTGTTAAATTTTATGTGTTGAATAATATTACGTTTAATTTAATTTGCATAACCAAACTCTCCTTATTCAACCCATTGCTTATTTGTTTTCTTGTACCACACATAGGCTAACTTAGGCTCTCTTCGAACCTGGACAAGGAGGGTGGGAGGGGGGGGGGAGGGGCTGTGTGATGTAGCTTCATATATCATTCAAGTTAGGAAAACAAGGGTATCATTGTAAGATCTAGTCCTGAGTAATCTAACATGTTATTATTACATACAAAGTAATACTTGCATTTTGCAGAAAAGCCATCTCCCCATAAAACAAAAATCAAATAGACGGCATCATCTGTCTGTCAATATTATGGTTGTGATATAATATCTGGCCGGCTCCAAGTTCCCTGTTCTACTGTAAACAGGGTACACAGGGTGTTATTGCAAAGGACGAAATAACTGGGTTCGCATAGCAATTTGCTACCCAAGAATTGCCAGTTGCTAATCAATATTACTTTTGATTAGCAAAAGATGCAGTACCTGCTAATGCTAATTGCTATTTCCAAGAATTGTCGAGCAATTATTGCTAATCAATTCTCTAAAACTATTTCGTCTCTTGTATTGCCATCGATTGTTCAATTCCTTACCCTATATCTATAGCACTTTGTAATATTTGTATCTTTTAACTTGAGCTGATACGTTGGACTATGAACGTAGATTGAAATTTACACTATACACAAATCATGAAATAAATACGTTTAAATGAACAATAGAATCGACATTGTATAAAGAGAATTTACTATTGATTTAGTAGCTAATATTTTAGGTTTCCACAAGGTAACCAAATTCGATGTATTACATTTATGAAAATCTTGAATGATATTAATTATCGGCATTTTATTATTTAGTTCTTATCGACATGTACAATCTAGTCTCGTACGTATATCTTCTTCGAACAGACTGAATGATTGATTGATTCAAATTTCTCGAAACTATATAGACGAATATTTAAAAATAAAACATTTCTGATTCCTCTGTTTCAATGTTCTATGAATGATAAACCCTAGATTATTTTATATATAACATGATTATATTAACATAGCGCCTCAACGTTTGCACATATGAGAATCATCGAACATACATACCACTTGAAGTCTCACTATACAGTAACGAGAAGAGGCATGTGACTACTCACCTGTATTTCCACTGTGTGATCCAACTGATAGTCGATACTTGTCTGCCTCGTTATTAATGCGAAAAGTCGAATAGACGGCGTAAAACGATGATGAGCCAGAGTCCCGTAGATCAATACGTAGCTGGTACCTTTTCTGGTTGGTCAGAGAGTGAATAAATTTGTTACCTAGCCAGTGGTCGTGATTTTTATTACCAAAACCGTTCTTGTAGTCCGACCAACCACGATAAAAGTCAGCAGAGGAACTCGATCGTCGCTGGAAAACCTATGAAATGAAGAAAAAAAGGTTAATACAACTATAGAATCTACAAATCCTTAAGAGCATGACATTCAAAGCCGAAAAATAGTTAATAAAGATATAAATATTGTGAAAGTGAGATAATTCGCAAGAGTACTTTGTTACTTGATTTGCTTTCCTAAAATGGTCAAGTTCATCTCAACGGGATCTGCAGTGCATCATTTTGAGTAAAGTGAGGAAGTTAAGAATTTAAGTCCTTCATTGTTTGCATTACTCACCGTCCATCCTCCTCCGTTTCTTTCCATCTCACAGTAAACCTGAATGCCGCTTGACCAACCATCAGGGTAAATGGTGTAAACACCATCTCTGCGTGTACCGGAATAATAAAGCTCGTAGCAATCTTTTGGGAGGCTTGTGCACGTCACTCCGTCCCCTTCGTAGCCATCATTACAGTAACATTTACGGACACCGCTCCTCGTATCACAGGTTGCGTGACTACTACACCGGTAACTCTCATCTACAAGCCGGTTGTTCCTACAAGTCGATTTCCGTGTACATCGTGAATTGATGTAAAAGTGGCCCTCCTAATTTAAGATATTCAGCGAAAATAAAAACGACTAATAAATAAATTATGAATTTGCGGTTGTCACAGTTAAATGTACAGAATTTCAACGGTAAGTGGCGATTGATAAATCCCCTCGAATGATATAGGTATGAGTATGAACCTTTATGAAAGTTTTATGAAGTATTTGAAGCCAACTCCGAAGTAGGAGGCGAAAGGATCCGCCATAAAAAAAAGTAGCTGCAAATAGTGAATTCAACGGCTTACCGCGACTATACATTAGGCCTACAAATAGTTCTAACCGTAAGACTGAAAAAAAAAGTATCTATGAAATTTTGTGTCAGGCTTATAAGTGGATGCACACTCGAAGGGAGTGGTCTCGTGATTCCCGACTAAACGTAATGCTTCCCTCGACTGACAGTTTTGACTGGACTGGAGACAAAAAAATGGGTCACTGGCCCCTCCCCAACCTCGATGCGCACGCCACTGGATTATCTGTAAATGTAATGATTTTATCGACAAGTATAAATACTAAAGGTTTCCTTCTAATTACATGGACAATGATTAAGAAAAAAAGCATTATAACATTTCCTGAATGAACCGTACTGACCCCTAACACACTTCCTATGTTAGCAACGAAGCAGTTGTGGATGCACGTCTCTCCGTCCCCTTGGTAGTTTGGATTGCAGTAACATTTACGGACACCGTTCCTCTCAGCACAGGTTGCGTGATCACTACACTGGTAACTCGCTTGTATAATCTGGTTGTTTCGGCAAGTTGATTTTCGTGTACATCTGGAATTGACGTAAAAATCGTCTTCCTAATTCCACGAAAAAATAAATAAATTTATTATGAATTTGCGGTTGTCACAGTAAAATGTACAGGATTTCAACGGTGGGTGGCCATTGCAAACTTCCCCTGAATGATCTAGGTGAGGGTATGGATTTTTATGAAATGTGGTCTTTGAAGCCAACTCCGATGTAGGAGTCCACGGGGTTCGCTATGAAAAGGTAGCCGTCAAATGTTGCATTAAAACGGCCTACTGCGACTAAACATTAGGCCTACAATTGGTTCTCACCGCAAAACTATCGTTTGTAGTATCCGTGCATTTTAAAAGGGTTTAAAAGGGAATGACATCTGAAGGAGTAGTCTTGTGCTTCCTGACTAAATGTAAGTAGAATATTTGCTTCTTATTATATGGAAAAAGTCATTAAGAGCAAAGCACTTAAAATGAAAGAACCATACTGACCATTAATACACCTCCTTTGTCAGCAACGAAGCAGTTGCATTGATTGAGAGGGATGCATTGTTCTTGCTGTCTCAGATAATCACCGACACAAACACATTGCTCTGATTTTGTGCGAGAGGTAGCCGAGATGCAAGTATCAGGGTCGTCACAAGTCCTCTCACAGGTCTCATTGCTAAATATCTCATTAGCTGGACACCATTCAGGGATTGTTTCTAGAGAACAGAAAAGAAAATATGAAAATAATAGTAACCTGATACAGTCACGACAAATATGACATGTGGCATAGAATAGTTTGTCGTCATTACTTAAATACGTGGTTGTCGGAAGGTTAAAGGAAAGGAACATACACTCAGAAGCTGCTCGAATAAATGTAGAACATTTTAAATAGGTAGTGGCCGTTCCTTAGTCACATTAATGTTAATATTTATTCTGATAACGAGATAAAACACCATCATTTGTTGTGCAATTAGTCTGAAACCAGGTAGTCATGGCTTGTTCCTGTTTCAGAGTTCTCTAGGTGTAAGCATACTGCTTTCTGACAACAATGGTAATTAATAACAACATCAAAATTCTTTCGTTGGTTGTTCTGATCAAACTGGGAGACGAACCTGGTTTAATTGTAAACGTTATGTTGTACTAACGTTAGGAACGGTTCCTTGTTCAGAGCCATGGTCGTTGTTGAGTACGAAGCAGTCTTGTAGTGAGTGCGTAATCACACTTTAGCTAATGGAGGTATTTTGGAATTCTAGTATGGATACTAATGCCAGATTAATTGTTTGAACTCGCACTAGAAGCTTGTACTTGCACTCATATCATATCATATTCTATTTGCTACGATATGTATTGTAGTGCCGTTGTACTCGCTGATATACTATATGTATACTCGTACTATATATATTGTAGCAGTTTCTTCAAAACATATTTGACATGCCAAATTTACTTCCAAAAGATCCTTCGTTTTCAGAATAAACCTTTCATTTTCTGCGCGTTTACGTTTGACATTTAATAAATGATCATGATTTCTTTTTGGCTTTACATTTAATAATACTGTAAAAGACACTTACCATCTGATATTTCGAATGTTCCTAAACTAGATATATAATAATCCCCCCATTCATCTGAGATACGAAACTCGTCGTATGTTACATAGTAAGTTTCTCCAGCAACGTTCTCAAAGTCCATTCGCAGTTGGTATCGCTTTTGATTTGTTAAGACGGCAATTTTCTCATTTCCGATCCAAAACTCACTCCCTAGAAAGCCAAAGCCGTTTCTGAAGTCTTTCCAACTTCTACTAAATTTTACAGAATCCGATCTTCGTCGCTGTAATACCTTCAAAGAATATCAAAGAAGTTAATTAGGACGTGATTGAATTATTATTATTTGTTCCCTACTGCAATGCGATTTGTTGCTAACAACTATTGCACAGAAATACTTATACTTATATTTCTAACTTCAGTTTGTAGTTTGGGCTAGATGTTTACAGTTTCCTTGGAAGAAGAACTGCACTGTACCTAAGTACAATCTGTACTTAAATTCCACAATACTAAAAATAATTGATTCAAACTTTCGTTTCGATAAAAAAGCGAGATTCTATTTGAAATAACGACGTTGTATTACATCGCTATATATTGCTGCAATCAAAATCTGAAGTAAATTTTTACAAAACTATTTAAACTTGAAAAGAAAACATCAAGTAATCAGCCATACCGTCCATCCACCAGTATCAAGATCATTGTTACAGTAAGCCTCAAACGGTTCCGGATAGCCATCTGGTTTAATAAGGTACACTCCAGATGTATTGTGGGTAGAGGAACATGCAATCGATACTTCTTTGCAATCTCTCGGATACGCAGGTTGTTGCAAAACAAAGTATGAAGAACCTGGATGGAAAGTAAACAAGGTTAACATTTTATTGTGACTGAAAAATAATTTCAGCTAACGAAAATATCGCCTAAGATGCTTTATCTCAATTGCCTCTCTCCACACAGGGGTTAATGGGTACATGCCAGTTAACTTGTCATTGGGCGCAGTATATAACTGCAGCCGTCTGGAGGGATTGTCTCTGGGACAGGTTATTATTGAACAGGGGTAATATAACGTCTGTAAAGCTCTTTGAAACCTATCGCTGTTTAAAAGCGTTACATGAATCAAATATTATGATTAATATTTTTACTATAAGACTTTTTAGCTAATTGTAAGAGAACTGGTTTCGTTACTTAGCGAGTTAAGGCAATGCATCAGTTTAAATATCAGCTATTACTCAACTACCATATAGTCACGACTAAAGTTAAATGAAGTAATCGTTATTGAATTCTCAGATGTAAATGATTTGAAGCATTATTTGTGATTAGTTTTCAGCCTGCAATGGAAATTCAAAGACCAAGTAACTTGATTTCTTTTTAACCAAGCTTCCGTAGTTATCAATCATATCCAAGTGACATCAAAAGACTCACGAAAACAGGAAAATCCCTTTTGTTTAAAGTACCTGAGAAAATATCGTAGGATATAAAAAGATCGAAAGTATACTACTCAGAGGAAATCAACCACAAAATAGATATTCGGAAAAAGTAACACGACTGAAAAACAAAACGTCAAGAGCGACCATTAAAAAGCTAACATTTCCAGCCATTCAAGTTGTCCAACTGAGGTGTTAACGTTTACATTACATAAGTTATATACCTTACAGAGGTTACTTCTTATAATAAGAAAAATCATGTGATATAAATAATACACCTACCTGAAGATCTTCCCTCGGCACTGACGATTATCTGTGTAATAAAAGATTTACTGAATACATTACAAGACATACAGAGTATTGCAGTCAACATAAAGCAGGATCAGATTAAATCTAATGTTAATAAAACCAGTTTGAGGGAAAGAAAGAACCTTTCGCAAACTGGTCTAAAATATGTTAGTTTAAGAGTAAAGTCGATTTATACTTTGATAAAGTTTCCGGATAACCACTTACAATGATGTTTTTCTTTTGTCTATATTCCATATCTGATTTACAGGTCAATGATCACTTACAGGGTAAAACTTTCTTCCAGGAAACATTAGGTTACTGGCATTTTCCGGTTTTACAGCTACTCTGGCACATGATACGTACGTGAAGGACAAAGGCAATAGCCGGCTTCTTCCTGAAACAGCTTTGTTGCTTAATGCAGACAGATGTTCTTTGTTCAAGTCATATTTTGACATTAGAACATTTCAAACATGGGTTGTAACACATTTGTGTTTAACAGTCCTTAATAACACGTAGGGATCATTGACATCGCCCCAGCTATTCTTGTTGGACGAAGATTACCGTGTCTTGATACTTACCGTGCACAATGAAACTCTGAGTTTTTAATGGTGTCATTTTACTTGTAAGGTAAGTTCATAGCCATAGATTTGTATATCTTGCTAACTAAACAATTGTAGCAGCGCTACAGAAGCTCAGCTAAGCTTCTATTTGAAATCATTATGTCTAGTGTTGTGCTGATATCGCCAATATTGGACCTGGCCGATATCCGATTTTTTCAATCTCAAAATCGGCCCCATACCGTTACCGATATTTTTCAACAGCCAGTATGAATGTCAAATCGCACTTTAAGTCATATTTTAATACATAAAGAATCAGAATTATCATCGGCTACCGTAAAATATTATATTGCACAGCACACAAACAGTAACCACTTGATAATTCCTTTGTGCCTATTCTATAACATTAGCCCTAACCTCTTTTTAACTGAATGATCATAGTCCCCAACAAGATGATATGCAAGAAACTATGTGCTAGCATTTTGTTCTTGGAACAACACAAGTCCATTCTTCCTATTACTTCTGTTGAACGGTTCGTTACTCTGTTTGCCCCACTACGTTCAAAACTTAAGCTGCAAGTCTTATACAAATTGTTGTCACAAAGAGCCACGACATTCTTAGCAAAGAATGTTAAAAGATGACGACAAGTTATGAATAAAACTGACTTCATATAGAAAAGACATTAGCGTGTCCTGGCTAAGAACTTTTACTACTCTTAGTGATTAACAGAACCAAAACCACGATATTTTCTTTATTTTTTTTTAACTTCCGTAAAAAAAAATATCCTACCATTTGCCGGTTATACTGACAACTAAGCCTAGCCAAAATTAGCAAGTGCCTCGTCCTTGAATTATTCGACAAATTGTTTCAAACAAAATTCTCAAAATACAATCTTTTCAACAGTCATTTATGTTTTAACAAAATGCATCCATGATACTCATTGCAGCTTTTTAAGAGATACAGACTTTTTGGAATGATTCAGTAGGGGGTGTCCACGTGTTATGGAATGTATTCTCAGCTGAGGACTAGAAGCACTGTGAAAGTTAGTGTGATAAGCTACTACTGTAGTTATAAACATATAGTCACATAGACTTGTGAAATTTACTTTAAAGCGCTACAAAGACTGGTATGTACGTAACGTTAAGTGGCTTGACTGGTCTTCTTACAGATTGTTATATCATTAGATCGGTAAATATTTTTTTTAGAACATTTCGTCATGTATGTTTGACTTGCTAGAACAAATTAATAAATCATCGCAAGAAACAAGAAGTGGCTTTGTTGTGGGAAAACAGAGCAGAAATTGGAATTGGCTCCAACAATATAGGTCATTCTCACACGTATTACACACACAAACTGTGAAAAGGGTCAAATTGGAAATATGTAGGCCTTTTACAGAGAATAACATCGAACTAGATTGGATTTGATCGAGTCTCCCACGGGTGGAATTTTGTCCAACAATGACGGGAAATTAAAATGGAAGACAATTTGCTACTCACATCAAAACGCATGCTGTTCATGAATACTAAAAGGTTGAAAAACAAATAACATGATCATGGCATATGATTGTGGCCCACATTTCATTATAACTTAAATCTTTACAGAAGCCCGTGATTTGAGTCCTCACATGACGACAAAAAATATTTTTCGTGTACAATTTTGGTTCACCGCCATTCAAAATTATATCTTCAAAGCAAAATGGTAGAAGTACGTTATGGCATAGCAAATGTAAGACAACCTTAGTAACGCTACCTCAACAAATCTACGTGGTGCAGTAAGAAGAATAGACTTTTAGCAATTTAATTGTATCTGTTATAACATGATGATCATGATGATGATACACATTGCAAGAGATAAAGAATGTCAACAGAAAGGACAATATAAAAAGAAGAAGTTAAGGAAGAATGAAGGAATTTAATCTCTTTTCTCTCAGACCAAGTCATTCATGACCAAAATTCCATAGTGTGATATTGTTCTACCATAGGGGGAAAGAATTGAACCAATACTCGGCTTTAAATTTGTAAAATTATCAAGGATCGGAAGCAGCTTAAACACATTTTTTTTCTTGTTTGTTAATGCCGAATAATTATGATATAAACATGTTAGAACAGCCGAGCATATGACAGTTCAAAGTTTATTTAATGACAATGTTGTCTTTCAAGACAAACACATATTGTATAGCAATTCTAGTAGTGAAATAGACAATTCTCTGAATAACCAGAAAACAAGGTTTAGATCATTCCTGCAATTTTAGCAGTTCTCTGATGTTTTTTCTCTCCATCAAATTTGTGAAAATGCTTCAAACTGTGAATGCACATGGGTGATAGTTTTTACATGTCGAAAATGTTAGGAATGACTTTTTGGCGCGATTTAGTATCCTTCTAGAAGAATATTTTCCTTGGGTACAGAAAATGGTATCACACTTACCTAAAGTTATGAAAAAAATTATAATCTACATTTTATACTTTGCCGTTGTCAACAGATTAAAGCCGTCAAGGCGATTTATTTGGGATATAGCCAACGTTTTTGTTGTCGTCGAGAATGTTATTCAGGAAGCACAGACGGTGTGCGACGTTATTGTTGTATCTGTATAAAACATTGTGTTTATTGTCACCGTATGCTGAGTATCACATGCCGTTTGTTCCCTTGAATATAATGGAGGAATTTAACTCGATATCCTTCAACATATAAAGCGAATTATTACCATACATTGAGCAGTGATAGATGTTATGATAATACTTTCTAGTTTTTGCAACGTATTAGAAAAGAGACCTTTAAATACAGCGTCATGTATTTTATGTTGTTTAATTTGTAAAAGTCTATCATCGATGTTTGTTAAGTACAGGGAGAGTTTCCTTTGTATACTGAATTATAGTACATGTTACTGTAAACGATATAAGAAATGTTAAGTTTTATACTACACCAAACAGCCCTATCACGAAGGGAGGGTGTGAGTCGGGTAGGAGGGAGTGATTGATGGCAGCGAAGAGGGAGAGTATATGGGTGGGGATCGGTGACTACTCCCATCGCATACATGTTGTAGATGGAGTACATTTTCAATGGTCCTAGGTTAAGTAGCCTTGTTATCAAGTTTGAAAGACAACATACATGAGAATATATTCGCGTTGGTTTTACATTTAATTACTGTATTCAAATTGAGACTAATAAACGTTACAAGAACGTTTATATGATCGCCACAACTTTATGGAACACCTTGTGTGGAAATCAAAATAAACTACGGTATTTGTGGTTAAAGAATTAAAAGATAACTTAAAGGATCATGAATATCTGTCTTTCTTGTAGTAGTCTATTTCCATGTAATACGCTAACACCTAATACACTATTTCGCATATTTTTAGTTAATATATGCATTAGATATTTAGTTCTTTGCATGGTGAACTAGCCTTAAATATTCCAATATTTGACAGAAAACATCACTTTGGATTGTCATTAGAATGTTGGTGAAATGGATTGTGTCAAAAGGCTTTTTTTTAATAAAAATGAAATGTAATATAAATTTGGTGATAATTTTCTCACTCCAATTATGTTGTATTACTTGTTTTCTGTTTTTTTTTACTGTTATAGATTATGTCTAAGTAAATACAAACAACAAAGCTATAAATTGAAAAGTATAAATATTTAAAGGACAATCAACAAGAATAAGAATCAGTTTATTATTAAAAGTTATAGAAGATTTCTCTGCGTCTGTATTATGTTATTCTGCAAGTAATATCGGCCTTTAGTGCATGTTATTCGTATGATCGGGTAAAATTTTAGATTTGCCTGTCGCACTTTGTCCAGAATGCAGCCTAAATTTGGAGCTATAATGTCAAAAAAACTGAATAAATGGAAGAAAAAAATACAATTCCTTCGTGCATTTGTCTTTATTTAATAAGGCATTTATGCAGCTTTTGATTTTTATTTTTTTTAGTCTGGATTGATTACACAAAGACTACACAAAGAAGTACGTTAAACGAAAAGCTATTTTATCGTTTCTTAAATGTATGTATTGAATGCCATATGAGCATATCAAGGATGTGCACATTTTCTGTTACTGTTTTAGTTAGCTAACGATATCTAAATATATCTCAATTAAGTTTCCCATTCGGAATCATAATCTTCTTTTTTCCTTTTAATTTCCCTCTTATCTTGGCAATGTGATACGACATTAGGTATGAGTCGGTATCAAGGAGTTACCTTTGGTCAAGTTATATTACTTCTCGACATAATCATTAACGAAATCAGCCTCATTTAACTGTCACTTTAAAAAAAAAATCGACAGAGTTTTTCTTTACAAACTTTATCAGTTCAAATAAAATAAAGGAACATGTCTTACATTTGTTCTGCTCTAATATCCGTCATATTTAGAATAACGGAATATTGGGATTATATTTCTTTGGAATCTCTTACAATATATAGAGTTACTGAGGGAAATGAGAAACACAAAAAGAGAGAAAAATTAGAAGCTAGCCACTTAAACCGCCGGAGACATTTTCATGATCGCGTATACACCATGCTTTAATGTAAGCAATTTGAAACCAGAACGTACTGCCCGAAAAATAACATTTGGTATTTTTCTGGCTTTGTGGAAGTATTTTATCTTTGATAATTCGTTCTGCGATAAATCCGTGTAACCTAAGTTTTCTATTTTTAGTATTAATTTAAGTTTCCATAAATTAGTTTTAAATTAGATTGACGTGTACACCAGTTGGATTTATTGTTATTCAACTTTGTTTCCTTGAATAATATGATATTTTCAAAATACATTTCAAAGTACCTTTATTTTTGTTGAAGATTGTTTTTTCAAACTTTGACACACATATAACGCTATCTATTAAAGAGATCTCTATGAGCATGTAAAGGAAGTAAATATTTAGGTGCTCTTCAGAAATTTATATCTGAAACTTTCGTGTTTGGATGATAGTTCAAACAATATAATCAAACGTACAACTGAGCATTTCTTCTAATTTGATTAAACCTGAACAACAGTTTAAAGTTATAGATTTCTAATTTAAAGGATGTACCTTGTCATTATAGTTTTGTCCACTGTAGTTACCCAATTAAGCATCTTTGTGATTGGATTATCACATAGAAATTGTTTTGTTTTAGATTAGTTAACGCACATGTTGCTTTAATGTATTCATCAGGATAACTTGGACAAAGACGAGCAATAAAATGTCTGTTCGGAAATCATATCAAAATAACAGAGCTGACAAAGGAAGTTGCCTTTACGCAGAAGAAAACCAAATTATTCGTATGTAGTTTATATCGAAAAACAAAAGCAAGGCGTTATAATAAATAAAAAAAAAACATTGAAAACATTTAACTATACAAAGCTTACCGAATAACGCTCTGTTTCAAAAGGGAATCTCATGATTGGATTTTTAACAAGAAGAACTTTTTTTTTAAAAGTTATTGTATAGTGTTTTAGTTATCGCTGAAATAAATGAATTTCTTGTTTTTAGTTATCGAACTCGTAGCCAATATTATGGAGTATACATTTATGAGCTAGAATGATTTACATTTGAATTTAAGCTCACTAATTTGTAATATGAATTGAGTGTTGTAACGTGATGGTATGGATCTGTGAAAGGTAGGGTTGGCCATTGAAGGGAAACCTTGTGAACAGATGTGCTGTAAAGGATATGTTGGGAACGATATACTCATAAAGTTTGAAAAAAGGATTACTTTTTCCTGGCCTTATCACGAAACTTGATTGACTTTGAAAAATTGGTGGGTAACGAAAACACGTTTGAGATGTATGAATGAGCTTTTCTTCTAAGTATTTTACATATGTGGCAAATTTTAAAGAATACTGTATATAAGCAAAGAAGAACCGATTAGAGCTAATCTTTTGTTTTTATTCCAATATATGTGGTTAAATTAAAAGACGTTTCGTCATTTTTATCGAAACACTGCTGTCTTTTTTCGAAGTTAAAAATTCGGAGTATTTCTAATTGAAGGCCTTCTAACTGTAATTTATCAGGATTTTTTATCGATATTTTCCTATTATTTCGAAGACGCTAACTCTTCACTTTTCACATAATTTAATATTAACAGAGTTAGCTCAACAACACATTGATGCAACTTATGTTATTTTTTTTCGAAACAGAAAATATTTCAATGGAGTAAAATATAAAATATATTAAACAATAGAAAGACTTACCATTTCTGTTCCAAACGAGTTCCAAATCGTCAAAACAGTCAAACAAACTTTGAAACACTTCTCCATGATTTCGAGTTTGTATAAATGAGACGCGAAAATATTTACGATGAAGTGCAAGATAGCAAATGACACAGAGTATCTATTCAGGGCTGTCCAACACCCTATTAAAATGACCGTAGTAGTATGGACGTCCATTAATGCCATCATTTTATTTGAAATATGATTTGGTGAACAGCTTATACAAATGTGCTGCACATCTATAGTATTATTGGCTTGTGTGTAAAGAAGACTATTCGACATGCGCAATCCAACTTAATATTATTTACAGCTATATATATCTTGCACTTTCAGTCAATAGTGCAGTAAGCTTCAGTGGCATTATGTTAAACTGTCCTTGTTCCGATCCATACAACATAACACCTTCTGTATACTTATTGACTATCGTGCCTCTAGTTCCAACGACAGCAACGGTATTGCAATTCAATCAATGTAAATGTATTTGGTTTTAAACGAATATTAATTACAATGATCACTTTTAATCTACAATACATTTAGTGTGGTTTATGTTAAAGTTATGTAGTTGTGTGCCAAACGACGTCAATGCTAGTAGGAATGTTGATTTTCTTGTTCTGGTTAAGCTGCTGCTATTACCGATATTTTAAGAAACATGTATGAGTGATTATTTTAGCTAAGTTACTTCGCTTTTGGTTGGAAGGCAAAATTAAAGCAGTATCGAAAGGACAGGAAGTGATACTACTAATAAGCACTATATAACGTGCATGAACTAGTACAATACATCTTATATACCGTGAAATTTACGGTATGATCTATCCTATACTATCAATATGTATGTACAAATATATAATTAATTCACACTTTGGAACATTCAAAGTTGGTCAGTGGTACGCTATATGAACAATACTTCCTTGTTTTATGGTGCCTACATCACATCCTGTTTGCGGAATCGAGTATTCTCACATCTGATTGAATAAACATTTCAGCTGTTACACTGGGCTTTGACTAATTTGTTTATAGACTGTTAGAATTACATCAATAATGACTGTAAATTATAAGGAAAAATATTTTTCATTTATATAAGATATTTAATCAAGGAGCATGTTTTGACCTATGGAAAGGTAGGTTGGATATTAGATTTTTTCTTTGATACAAATTTTTAAATGAAATGTATATCTGTTAACCAGCAGAGGTGTAGCTAGAGCTTATTTAGAGGCGTAGAGCTACTTTACAAGCGTAGCTATAAGTGGTTCTTTTAACAGTGGCCCCCATTTCTCAGGGGGCCCGAGGGTTGGCTACCAACGGAGACAACTGTCAATGATGATTTTGCATGAATAATTATATGAGTACCAGCACGCCCACGCCATTCTATTATTTAGCTGACAGTGGCGTAGCAAGAGGTAGAGGAAAAGCTGCCCCTCCCACACACAAAAACATTTTCAGGGACGAAAACTGGGACGGCAAGGAAAATTAACCAAGAAAAATAAATAGCTATCATATATGATACTGGATAGGTTACTCTATGTTACAGCACGGCGTTAAGTGCTTCTCAGAAGGCTGCTCTCTTAAGCTATATGCCCACTAAGCACATTAATAGGTTTGTATTAACATATTCACTTCGAGTCAGTTATAATCATTTCTAGACAAAATTCCGTGAGTCGCACGGAACTGGATTGTCATCTTTAATAAAAGGTCACTGAGAAAGGAGATTAATGCGTTTACCTACCCTCATGTCCTATTTCGTATTTTAAATGTATTATGTATTCAATATATATACAAGGCCGTAGACACAGGGACCATGGGAACACGAACCTAACCACCCCCCCTCCCCCATCCCGAGAGTTTCTAGCAAGTGGTTAACAAATGTTATAACACCCGAACGCAAATGTATTTAATATAAAATGAAAATGATAGCATCATGCTTCTCAACACCCTTACCGAGACACAATTTTCAGAAAGGTGAGGGTACACTACTCCCATTAAGCCCCACCACTGTCTTAAGATCCCTCCCTAGTACGGACCTCCACCTAAAATTTGAATTAAATTTCGTAACAGGGTGTACAAACTGTACATTTTCATGCAATTGCATATCGGTACAGGCGTTAAGTCAACCACATTCACATTCTGTGAACCGTCTGAAATAGTACAGTATTACTTAATTGAAACTTGTTTTGCCAATGCCAGACATGCCAGGCATATTAAATATACAATATAAAATTGATACACTTTTCAACTATAGCGATGCATTTCACGGCAGAACTAAATCTTTAAGCTAACCATTTTATTAGTTCAGAAAACAAATACTTTGTTATGTAAACCAGTTGAGTCTAGATACAATACGTCAAACCTTCGAAGTATTACGCGTACTGCCGAGGTGACTATTGTTGCACGAAAAAAAGAACCGGATATCCCATTGACGTTGCGCGAAAGAGAAACTAAATACTGGATGTTGTGCCTGGTTTACTCACTCTTCGAAATATGAATTCGCGTATTCCTTGACTTTGAATGCCATAACAAATTGTGACAAATAAAGATGGAAACACATTTGGCAATATCTGTGGGTGAAATTGACTCCCGTATCAATTCAATCAGTGCATGTGAAAACAAAAAGAAATAAAATAGTTCATAATCACTAAAGAGCAAGAATCGTTACATATTCACTTTCATGCAACTGTTAATTTCCAACCAACAATTTTTTTTGGGGGGCGGGAGGGGTAGGAGGGTGAGGGTTGACTACGGGGGATGCAAAACATTAAGGACTAATGAACAAGTTACTTTAATGTTTTATTGTGATTCTTTTGTGAGACTCTAACAATAATCAATTTTCGAACTTTTAAACAACAGTAAGCTGGTTAATATTAATAATTTGACATCAAAACAATCAATTAATATTTTCTCACTCCCTTAAAAATGGATTATTTGTCGAATCGTCCCGATTGTAAATTTTGTTGCATTTTCTTCTTCTTTCTTGTCTATGGCACGTCCAGTTGTCCGACGCTCGCAGATCTATATGGATCTTTTCTTACTTTTCTTAGTAAAAACTGCTCTTTTGGGCAACTTGTTATTTAAACTGTTTTTGTCTACACAGGCCGTATTTTCATATCTGTGTATTGCAGGCTGCATCCGTAACCGTTCAAACTATAACTATAACTGTAACGATAACTATGCCAGAACATGTTCTTTCCCTGAGTAGAGCCGTCGTAGTCTCCGTTGAGATTTGAATTTGTGCAACGAAGACAGCAGTTGCCAACAGGGATATATGAGCACAAGTTATCACTAGTACCACAGTAACTATAACAATAATAGTAATATAAATGGTACCACCAGGCTCCTCGATGTCCCTCTGCACACGAGTAACTATTGTATTTGTCGTTGTCCTGGTCTTTTGTACTGAATTGTTTATTGTTGCTAATAGACATATCAGCAGAACCTGAAAGAAGCGAGAAAGAGTAAATAAACCGATCAATTTATATACTTTGAACGAATCAAACATAGGATACAAGTAAGATGACAGTGCGTTTTTGTCCTACCACGATGAAAACGTCAGTTCCTCATTTTTTGTTTGTTCAATAATTAAGATAAATAAGTAGGTATTTTGTCTTTGCAAGGACGTTGTTATACTTTTTTTCGTCGTTTAAAATACAGTGCCCCAGCAGGAGTAACATACAGATGGGGAAACTACTTTAACCAAATACTAGGTTTGGTTACTAGAATCGCTAATATCGCTCTTTAATTTTATTTTATTTTTCTCGGCATTTAACACTACTCTTCATTCTTTCATTTATGTGATTGTTATATTTAAGTTCACAACTGAGTTTCCTAACTCTGTCAAAACTCTAGTTATACATTTCTTGTTTGTGTCGGTGTTAAATGTTGCAATTTGTTGAATAATAGTATGTTTAATTTGATTTGCATAACCAAATGTTCATTTATCACCTATATTCAAACCAGTGCTTATATTTTTCTTGTACCATATAGGCAAACTTAGGATCTCTTCGAACTTGGACAAGAAGTATGGGAGGGCGGGGGGGGGGTGGGGTTGTGTGATGTACCTTCATATATCATTCAAGTTAGGAAAACAAGGGTATCACTGAAAGATCTAGTCCTGAGTAATCTAACATGTTATTATTACGTACAAAGTAATAATTGCATTTTGCTGAAAAGCCATCTCCCCATAAAACAAGAAACAAATAGACGACATAACTCTTTCTGTCAATATGATGGTTGTTATCTAATATCAGCCCGGCTCCAAGTTCCCTGTTCTACTGTATACAGGGTATACAGGGTGTTATTGTCATCGATTGTTCAATTCTTTACCCTGTAACTATAGCACTTTGCAATCTTTGTATCTTTCACGTTCTTTTACTTTGGATTATAAACGTAGATTGAAATTTACACTGTAAGACCAAAGACATGATTATTGATTTTCGTCGCAATACTTATCCTCAACCCCCTGTGGTTGTCAAAGGAAGTGTAGTTGATCGTGTTACGTCATATAAGTATCTTGGGGTAGTGCTGAATGATCACTTGGCATGGGAGATCATATTGATATATTGGTTAAAAAGTTGAATTCTAGATTGTACTGCCTCCGTAAGATGTCGAATTTTGATGTTCGTCATGACATCCTTGAAATGTTTTATAATTGTACCATTAGCGGGGTTTGGCGTTATTGCTTGATTTGCTAGGGTGGGAATGTCAACAAACATGAAAAAGATCGTATTAACAGCATCATTAAGAAAGCGGAGAGAGTAGTTAGGGAACCCTTGCCTTCCATTGACTCGGTTTACCACAGCCTTCTCGAGTCCAAACTGGACGCGGTATGGAAGGACGATACCCACCCCCTCTATGAGTTACTTCATAGTAGTCAGATGTCCGGAGGCAGTGGCACGTTGAGACTCCCGTGTCTCAAAACCAATAGATACAGAGATTCTTTCATACCCCGTGCAATTAAGCTTTTCAATGAGGTTTTGTTACGTTGACTCTCATATATTGACTTTTTCTTATTATTCTTGCTGTCTTATTGTACAATTAACTCATCTATTTTTGTAACATTTTCATTGTTTTATGAGCTAGTGCCTGAATTTCCCTTTGGGATCAATAAAGTTTTACTTACTTGTTTAGGTTGGGATGATAGTGATGTTGAGATTTAATTTCTCTGTGTCAGAAATACATAGAGCCTGGCTACTATTTTAATATCTACTGTAACAATTTTAAAGATTGCGTATGACGGTCACTCCTATCATGTTAGGTGCTTGTTACGTGCTTGTTACGTACAAACACGGCAAAGAGACATGTGTTGCCAATGAACAGTGAATCTTATCGTCTGCTTCTTATGTCTGTACACATTGTATATAGTCCTGAAAATTTACGTGCGTTCCAGCTGTAGCTCAAACGTTTGAAAGAAAATTGCAGTTTGGAATTGTAAATTGTTGTGAACATTGAACTCATATATCATTTAGCCAGGAATGCGGTAGCTATGAGATCAATACATTAGTTGTTGTAGAATAAACATGTAAGGAATACTACAAGAATTAGTTGCTATAGGAGAGCACGTCACAATATCCTCCTTGGTTGGCATTTTTGTGTTTTGGTCTTCACCCTTCTCCTTATTGACGTAATCGGTCCAGATTCATGTATGAGTCAATGATTAGAACATCACTTACTCACCTGTATTTCCACTGTATCTTCCAATTGATAGTCGATACTTGTCTGTCTCGTTATTAATGCTAAAAGTCGAATAGACGGCGTATTTCGATGATGAGCCGGAGTCCCTTAGATCAATACGAAGCTGGTACGGTTTCTGGTTGGTCATAGAGTGGATATATTTCATACCTAGCCAGTGGTCTTGATTTTTATTACCGAAACCGTTCTTGTAGTCCGACCAACCACGATAAAAGTCAACAGAGGCACTCGATCGTCGCTGGAAAACCTATGAAATGAAGACAAAAAGGTAATCCAACTGTATAATCTACTAATCCTTAAGAGCATGACATCCAAAGCCATCAAATAGTTTAACATAGATATGGATATTGTGAAAGTGAGATAATTTGCAAGAGTATTCTTCTTCTTGATTTTTTGTCCTAAAATGGTCGAGATCTGTAGTGGATCATTTTGAGGAAAGAAAAGTATAATGTGAAGAAGAATTTAAATCCTTCAATGTTTGCAAAACTCACCGTCCATCCTCCTCCGTTACTTTCCATCTCACAGTAAACCTGAATGCCGCTTGGCCAACCATCAGGGTAAATGGTGTAAACACCATCACTGCGTGTACCGGAAACATAAAGCTCGTAGCAATCTTTTGGGAACACGCTTGTGCACGTCTCTCCGTCCCCTTGGTAGTTTGGATTGCAGTAACATTTACGGACACCGTTCCTCTCAGCACAGGTTGCGTGACTACTACACTGGTAACTCTCATCTAAAAGCCGGGTATTCCTACAAGTTTTTCTTTGTGTACATCTTGAATTGCTGTAAAAGTGGCCTTCCTAATTGAAGAAATGCAGCCACCCCCCCAAAAAAAAACTAATAAATGAATTATGAATTTGCGGTTGTCACAGTGAAATGTACATGATTAAAACGGTGGATGGCCAATGATAAATCCCCTCGAATGATCTAGGTATGGATATGAACCTTTTTGAAAGTTTTATGGAGTATTTGAAGCCAACTCCGATCGGGGAGGCGATAGGATCCGCCATCAAAAGAGGAGCTGCAAATATTGCATTCAACGTCTTATCGTGACTAAACTTTAGGCATACAAATAGTGCTAATCGCAAGGATGTGAAAAAAAGTATCCATGGATTGATGTGTTCGTATTATCAGTGGACACACACCCGTAGGAGGGGTCTCGTGATTCCTGACTAAACGTAATACATCCCTCGACTGACAGTTTTAACTGGACTGGCGACAAAAAAAATGGGTCAATGGCCCAATCCCAACCACGATATCTACGCCACTCGGTTATCTGTAAATGTAATGTGATTATCGACAAGTATGAGGAGTAAAGTTTTCTTCTAATTATATGGACAATGATTAAGAACGAAGCCTTATAAAATGACCTGAAAGAACCGTACTGACCCCTAATACACTTCCTATGTCAGCAACGAAGCAGTTGTGGGTGCACGTCTCTCCGTCCCCTTGGTAGTTTTGATCGCAGTAACATTTACGGACACCGTTCCTCTCAGCACAGGTTGCGTGACTATTACACTGGTAACTCTCATCTACAAGCCGGTTGTTCCTACAAGTTGATTTTCCTGTACATCTTGAATTGATGTAAAAGTGGCCCTCCTAATTTAAGATATTCAGCGAAAGGAAAAACAACAACTAATAAATGAATTATGAATATGCGGTTGTCACAGTGAAATGTACAGAATATCAACGGTGGGTGGCCAATGATAAGTTCCCTTGAATAATCTAGGTTTGGGTATGAACCTTAATGAAGGTTTTATGAAGTATTTGAAGCCAACTCCGAAGTAGGAAGCGAATGGATAAGGCCTTAAAAAATGCTGCAGGTATTGCATTCAACGGCTTATCGTGACTAAACTTTAGGCATACAAATAATGCTAATAACAAGGATGTGAAAAAAGTATCCATGGATTGTTGTGTTCGTCTTATCAGTGGATACACACCCGTAAGAGTGGTGTCGTAATTCCCGACTAAACGTAATACATCCCTCGACTGACAGTTTTGACTGAACTGGCGACAAAAAAATGGGTCAATGGCCCAATCCCAACCACGATATCTACGCCACTCGGTTATCTGTAAATGTAATGTCATTATCGACACGTATAAATAGTAAAGGTCTCCTCCTAAATATATGGACAATGATTTAGAAAAAACATTACAAAATGACCTGAAAGAACCGTACTGACCCCTAATACACTTCCTATGTCAGCAACGAAGCAGTTGTGGGTGCACGTCTCTCCGTCCCCTTGGTAGTTTGGATTGCAGTAACATTTACGGACACCGTTCCTCTCAGCACAGGTTGCGTGACTATTACACTGGTAACTCTCATCTACAAGCCGGTTGTTCCTGCATGTTAATTTTCCTGTACATCTTGAATTGATGTAAAAGTGGCCCTCCTAATTTAAGATAAACAGCGAAAGGAAAAACAACAACTAATAAATGAATGATGAATTTGCGGTGGTCAGAGTGAAATGTACAGAATTTCAAAGGTAAATGGCCGTGATAAGTCCCGTCGAATGATCTAGGTATGGATATGGACCTTTAAGAAATTTGTATGGAGTATTTGAAGCCAACTCCGAAGTAGGAAGCGAAGGGATCCGGTCTAAAAAAGTAGCTGCAAATATTGCATTCAACGGCTTATCGCGACTATAATTTCGGCCTACAAATAGTTCTAACCGCAAGACTGTAAAAAAAAAGTATCCAAGGATTTTTGTGTTAGTCTTATCATTGGATACACACCCGTAGGAGTGATCTCGTGATTCCCGACTAAACGTAATACATCCCTCCACTGAAAGTTTAGACTTGACAGGGACAAAAGAATGGGTCAATGGCCCCTGCCCAACCAAACTGCGCACGCAACTCGGTTATCTGTAAATGTAATGTCATTATCGACACGTATAAATAGTAAACGTTTCCTTCTAAATATATGGACAGTGATTAAGAAAAAACATTACAAAATGACCTGAAAGAACCGTACTGACCCCTAATACACTTCCTATGTCAGCAACGAAGCAGTTGTGGGTGCACGTCTCTCCGTCCCCTTGGTAGTTTGGATTACAGTAACATTTACGGACACCGTTCCTCTCAGCACAGGTTGCGTGATCACTACACTGGTAACTCGCCTTTATAATCTGGTTGTTTCGGCAGGTTGATCTTCGTGTACATCTTGAATTAACGTAAAAATCGCCAACCTGAATTAAGATATTTAGCCAAAATGAAACAAACTAATAAACACATTTTGAATTTGCGGTTGTCACAGTGAAATGTACATAATTTAAGCAGTGGGTGGCCAAATATAAGTCCCCTCGGATGATCTAGCTATGAGTATTAACCTTAGACACGTTTAATGAAGTATTTGAAGCCAACCCCGAAGTAGGAGGCGAAGGGATCTGCCATACAAAAAAGTAGTGCAAATATTGCATTCAACGGCTTACTGCGACTATATTTTAGGCGTACAAATAGTTCTAACCGCAAGACTTTGAATAAAGTATCCATGGATTTTTGTCCCAGGCTTATCAGTGGATAAACACTCGTAGGAGTGATCTCGTGATTCCCGACTAAACGTAATACATCCCTCGACTGACAGTTTTGACTGAACTGGCTATAAAAACATGTGTCAAAGGCCCCTGCCCAAATGTTGAGCAAGCAACTCGATTATCTGTAAATGTAATGTGATCATCGACACGAATAAATAGTAAACATTTCCTTCTAATTATATGGACATGATTAAGAACAATGCATCATAAAAATGACCAGAAAGAACCGTACTGACCCCTAATACACTTCCAATGTCAGCAACGAAGCAGTTGTGGGTGCACGTCTCTCCGTCCCCTTGGTAGTTTTGATCACAGTAACATTTACGGACACCGTTCCTCTCAGCACAGGTTGCGTGACTATTACACTGGTAACTCTCATCTACAAGACGGTTGTTCCTACAAGTTGATTTTCCTGTACATCTTGAATTGATGTAAAAGTGGCCCTCCTAATTTAAGATATTCAGCGAAAGGAAAAACAACAACTAATAAATGAATTATGAATTTGCGGTTGTCACAGTGAAATGTACAATATATCAACGGTAGGTGGCCGTGATAAATCCCCTCGAATAATCTAGGGATGGATATGAACCTTAATGAAGGTTTTATGAAGTATTTGAAAACAACTCAGACGTAGGAAGCAAAGGGAAACGGCCTTAAAAAATGCTGCAGGTATTGCATTCAACGGCTTATCGTGACTAAACTTTAGGCATACAAATAGTGCTAATAACAAGGATGTGAAAAAAGTATCCATGGATTGTTGTGTTCGTATTATCAGGGATCAAACACCCGTAGGAGTGGTCTCGTGATTCCCGACTAAACGTAATATATCCCTTGACTTACAGTTTTGACTGAACTGGCGACAAAAGAATGGGTCAATGGCCCCTGCCCAACCACGATATCTACGCCACCCGGTTATCTGTAAATGTAATGTCATTATCGACACGTATAAATAGTAAACATTTCCTTCTAAATATATGGACAATGCTTAAGAAAAATATTACAAAATGACCTGAAAGAACCGTACTGACCCCTAATACACTTCCTATGTCAGCAACGAAGCAGTTGTGGGTGCACGTCTCTCCGTCCCCTTGGTAGTTTGGATTACAGTAACATTTACGGACACCGTTCCTCTCAGAACAGGTTGCGTGACTACTACACTGGTAACTCTCATCTACAAGCCGGCTGTTCCTGCAAGTTAATTTTCCTGTACATCTTGAATTGATGTAAAAGTGGCCTTCCTAATTTAAGATAAACAGCGAAAGGAAAAACAACAACTAATAAATGAATGATGAATTTGCGGTGGTCAGAGGGAAATGTACAGAATTTCAACGGTAAATGGCCGTGATAAATCCCCTCGAATGATCTACGTATGGGTATGGACCTTTAAGAAAGTTTTATAGAGAATTTGAAGCCAACTCCGAAGTAGGAAGCGAAGGGATCCGCCCTTAAAAAAGTTAGCAACAAACATTGCATTCAACGGCTTATCGCGACTTTAATTTCGGCCTACAAATAGTTCTAACCGCAAGATTGTAAAAAAAAATATCAATGCATTGTTGTTTTCATCTTATCAGTAGACACACACCCGTAGGAGTGGTCTCGTGATTCCCGACTAAACGTAATATATCAATTGACTGACAGTTTTGACTGAACTGGCGACAAAAGAATGGGTCAATGGCCCCTGCACAACCAAACTGCGCACGTAACTCGGTTATCTGTAAATGTAGTGTCATTATCGACACGTATAAATAGTAAACGTTTCCTTCTAAATATATGGACAATGATTAAGAAAAAAACATTACAAAATGACCTGAAAGAACCGTACTGACCCCTAATACACTTCCTATGTCAGCAACGAAGCAGTTGTGGGTGCACGTCTCTCCGTCCCCTTGGTAGTTTGGATTACAGTAACATTTACGGACACCGTTCCTCTCAGCACAGGTTGCGTGATCACTACACTGGTAACTCTCATCTACAAGCCGGTTGTTCCTGCAAGTTAATTTTCCTGTACATCTTGAATTGACGTTAAAATCGGCTTCCTAATTCCACGAAAAAATAAAGTAAATTAATTATGAATTTGCGGTTGTCACAGTGAAATGTACAGAATTTCAACGGTGGGTGGCCAATGCCAAAATTGCCCTGAATGATCTAGGTAAGGGTATGGATCTTTATGAAAGTTTTATGAGGTCTTTTAAGCCACCTCCGATGTAGGAGTTCGCTGGGTTTGCCATGAAAAGGTAGCCGTCAAATGTTACATTAAAATGGCCTATTGCGACTATACATTTGGCCTACAATTGGTTCTCACCGCAAAACTATCGACAGTTTTCATGCAATTTAGTGTAAGGTTTATAAGGGCATGAAAATCCGTAGGAATAGTCTTGTGCTTCCTGACTAAATGTAAGTAAAATATTTGCTTCTTATAACATGGAAAAGTAAAGCACTTAAAATGCCCTGAAAGAAACGTACTGACCCCTAATACACTTGTTTTGTCAGCAACGAAGCAGTTACATTGGTTGAGAGGGATGCATTGTCCTTGCTCTCTCAGATAATCGCCGACACAAACACATTGCTCTGATTCTGTGCGAGAGGTAGCCGAGATGCAAGTATCAGGGGCTTCACAAGTCCTTTCACATGTCTCATTGCTAAATATCTCATTAGCTGGACACCATTCGGGGATTGTTTCTAAAGAACAGGAAAGAAAACATTTTAAATAATAGTAACTTGATACAGTCACGACAAATATGGCATGTGGCATAGAATAGTTTGTCGTCATTACTTAAATACGTGGTTTTCAGAAGGTTAAAGGAAAGAAACATACATTCAGAAGCTGCTCGAATAAATGTAGAACATTTTAAACAGCCAGTGGCCATTCCTTAGTCACATTAATGTTAATATTTATCCAATTTAACGAGATAAAACACCATCATTTGTTGTGCCATTAGTCTGAAACCAGGTAGTGATGGCTTAATTCTGTTTCAGAGTTCTCTCGGTGTAAGTATACTGCTCTCTGACAACAATGATAATTAATATCAACATCAAATTTCTTTTCGTTGGTTGTTCTGATCAAACTGGGAGACCAACCTGGTTTAATTGTAAACGTTCTGTTGTACTAACGGTAGGAACGGTTCCCTGTTCAGAGCTATGGTCGGTGTTGAGTACGAATCAGTCTTTAGTGAGTGCGTAATCACACTTTGGCTAATGGAGGCATTTTGAAATTCTATTATGGATACTAATACAAGATTAAGTATTTGAACTCGCGCTAAAAGCTACTTGCACCTGCACTCATATCATATCATGTTGTAATTGCTGCAATATGTATGGTAGCGCCGTTGTACTCGCTGATATACTACATGTATACTATTACTATATATATTGTAGCAGAATCTTCAAAACATATTTGACATGCCAAATTTACTTCCAAAGATCCCTTCGTTTTCAAAATAAATCTTTCATTTTCTGCACGTTTACTTTGATCATTAATAAATGACCACAATTTGTTTGATTATTTTGGTATTATATTTAATAATAATGTAAAAGACACTTACCATCTGATCTTTCGAATGTTCCTAAAGTAGATATATAATAGTCCCCCCATTCATCTGAGATACGAAATTTGTCGTACGTTACATAGTAAGTTTCTCCAGCAACGTTCTCAAAGTCCATTCGCAGTTGGTACCGCTTTTGATTTGTTAAGACGGCTATTTTCTCATTTCCGATCCAAAACTCACTCCCTAGAAAGCCAAAGCCATTTCTGAAGTCTGTCCAACTTCTACTAAAATTTACAGAATCCGATCTTCGTCGCTGTAATACCTTCAACGAATATCAAAGAAGTTAAGCGTTAACTAGGACGTGATTGAATAATTATTATTTGTTCCCTACTGCAATGCGATTTGTTGCTAACAACTATTACACAGAAATTTTAACTAATATTTCTAACATCAGTTTGTAGTGTGGGCTAGATGTTTACAGTTCCCTTGGAAGAAGAACTACACTGCACCTAAGTACAATCTGGTACTTAAATTTCACAATATTATAAATAATTGAATCAAATTTTCGTTTCGATAAAAGAAATCGAGATTCTATTTGAAATAACGACTTTGTATTACATCGCAATATATTGCTGTAATCAAAATTGAAGTAAATTTGTACAAAACTATTTAAAGTTGAAAAGGTGACATCGAGTAATCGGCCATACCGTCCATCCACCAGTATCAAGATCATTGTTACAGTAAGCCTCAAACGGTTCCGGATAGCCATCTGGTTTAATAAGATACACTCCAGATGTATTGTGGGTAGAGGAACATGCATTCGATACTTCTTTGCAATCTCTCGGATACGCAGGTTGTTGAAAAACCAAGTATGAAGAACCTGATGGAAATTAAAACAAAGTTAACATTTTATTGTGACTGAAAATCATTTTAGCTAACAAAAATATCGCCTAAGATGCTTTATCTCAATGGCCCCTCTCCATGCAGGTGTTAAATGGGTACATGTTAGGTAACTTGTCTTTGGGCGCAGTAAATAACTGCAGTCGTCTGGAGGGATTGTCTCTGGGACAGGTTATTATTGAACAGGGGTAATATAACGTCTGTAAAGCGCTTTGAAACCTATCGCTGCATAAAAGCGCTACATGATACCAATATTATCATTATTATTTTTACTATCAGACTTTTTAGCTAATTTTAAGAGAACTGGTTTCGTAACTAAGCGAGTTAAGGCATTACATCAGTTTAAATATCAACTATTACTCAACTACCATATAGTCTAAGATGTTATTATATTAAATTCTCAGATGTAACTGTTTTGAAGCATTATATGTGATAGTTTTAAGCCTGCAATGGAATTTCAAAGACCAAGTAACTTGAATTTCTTTTTCACCAGGCTTCGGTAGTTATCAATCATACCCAGGTGAGATCAAAAGACTCACGAAAACAGGCAAATCCCACTGTTTAACGTAGCTGAGAAAATATCATGTGGCACGTAAGATATGAAAAGATCGAAGGTATACTACTCAGAGGAAATCAACTTCGAAATAGATATTCGGAAATAGTAACACGATTGAAAAATAAAACGTCAAGAGCAACCATTAAAAAGCTAACATTTCCAGCCATTCAAGTTGTCCAACTGAGGTGTTAACGTTTACATACATAAGTGATATAACTTACAGACTGAGGCTACTTCTTATGATAAGATAAATCATATAATATAAATAAACACCTACCTGAAGATTTTCCCTCGGCACTGACGATTATCTGTGTAATAAAAGACATTTACTG
Organism: Apostichopus japonicus; assembly: GCF_037975245.1. Taxonomy (NCBI): domain Eukaryota; kingdom Metazoa; phylum Echinodermata; class Holothuroidea; order Aspidochirotida; family Stichopodidae; genus Apostichopus; species Apostichopus japonicus. Next base: position 35,400,096 of record NC_092569.1, read on the forward strand.
AATACATTACAAGACATACAGAGCATTGCAGTCAACACTAAGCAGGGTCAGATTAAATCTTATGTTAATAAAACCAGTTTGATGGAAAGATAGAACTTTTTGCAAACTGGTCCAAAATATGTTAGTTTAAGAGTAAAGTCGATTTAAACTTTGGTAAATTCTCCGTATCACCACTTTAAATGATGTTTTCTTTGTCTATATGCCATATCTGATTCACAGGTCAATGATCATTTACAGAGTACAACTTTCTTTCAAGGAACCATTAGATAACTGGCATTTTTCCGGTTTACAGCTACTCTGGCACATGATACGTATGTTCACGTTTAGAACAAAGGCAATAGCTGGCTGCTTCCTTGAACAGCTTTGTTGCTTAATGCAGACAGATGTTCTTTGTTCTAGTTATATTTTGACATTCGAACATTTCAGACAAATGTTGTAACGCAGATGTGTTTAACAGTCCTTAATAACACGTAGGGATTATTTACATCGTCCTAGCTATTCTTGTTGGACTAAGTTTACCGTGTCTTGATACCTACCGTGCACAATGAAACTCTGAGATTTGAAACGTGTCATGTTACTTGTAAGGTAAGTCCATAACCATAGATTTGTAACAATTGTAGCAGCGCTGCAGAAGCTCAGCTAAGCTTCTATTTGAAATCATTGTTTGTAGTGTTGTGCCGATATCGCCAATATCGGATCTGGCCGATATCTGATATTTCAATCCCAATATCGGCCCCATACCGATACCGATATTTTTAAGCAGCCAGAATGAATGTCAAATCGCACTTTAAGTCATACTTTAATACATGAAGTATCAGAATTATGATCGGCTATCGTAAAATAGTATATTGCACAACCCACAAACAGTAACCACTTGATAACTCCACTGTGCCTAATCTATAACACTAGCCCTAACCTCTTTTTAACAGAACGACCATAGTCCCCAACAAAATGCTATGCAAGAAGCTGTGTGCTAGCATTTCGTTCTAGGAAAAACACAAGTCCATTCTTCCTGTTACTTCTTTTGAAACAATACGTTACTCTGTTACACCCAATATATTCAAAATTTAAGCTGCAAGTCTTAAACAAATTATCGTCACATAGAGCCATGAATTTCTTAGCAAAAGATGACATCGAGTTATGAATAAAACTGACTTCATGTTGCGTATCCTGGCTAAAAACTTTCGATAGTTTTTGCACTTAACAGAACCAAAATTACAACATTTCTTTATTGTTTATATCTTCCGTAAAAAAATACCTTCCATTTGCCTGCTATACTGACAATTAAGCCTAGCCAAAATAAGCAAGCGTCTCGTCTTTGAATTTATTCGTTAACCTACCGGAAACATATTGTGATACACAAACTTGATTCTCAAAATACAATCTTTTCAACAGTTATGTTCTAACAAAATGCATCCATGATACTCCTTGCAGCTTTTTGAAAGATACCCAATTTTTGGACTTTTTCAGTAGGGGTATCCACGTGTTATAACTTTATTCTCACCTGAGGACTCAGAAGCACTGTGTTTGTGTAATCAGTTAGTACTGTAGTTATTATATATATATATATATATATATATATATATATATATATATATATATATATATATATATAAACATAGACTGGTGAAATTTACTTTAAAGAGATACACAGACTGCTATTTACGTAACGTTAGGTGGCCTAACTGGTCTGCTTACAGACCGATATATCATTAGATTGGTAAATATTTTCAGGACTTGCGTCATGCTTGTTTGACCAGCTAGAACAGATTAATAAATCGTCCTAAGAAACGAGAAGTGGTTTAGTTGTTGGGGAAAAACGAAGCAAATGTTCAATATCGGTTTGCCGTTATTGGCAATGAAGCTAAGTTCTGCGGATACCGATATGCCGCCGATATTACAAATATCGGCCAATACCGATATCACAAACTATTATCGGCGCAAAACTGGTTTTGATTGGCACTAGATCAGTTTATCTATTGGTTTGTTCGAAAGATATAACTTAAAATTCATAGGCGGGATAACGATGTCAATTCCTGACCTCATATCTCCTTTTCTCTTGCCTTATGCTCCTTATCATAGCAGACATAATTCGTTGTAATGTTAGAAAGTTGAATTTCTTCAAAGTGGAAACACTGTCACGAACTTAATTTATGCAATAGATCGTTGTACTCATTGCTAGGAATAAAATATGCTCCATTGTAAAGACAAAGAACCAACAGCATTGCACTTCGTAGTTTATGTTCATGCAATGATAGAACGGAAACGTAAAAACAAAATATTCCTCTAATAAACCTGCTAAATGTTGTAGATATCACGTTTGAACTGTGCTGATCCAAAATTGCTCACGAAAATTTTACACATACCATAATATAACGACCTTAAACTTCTTACAATCGACGAACCACATAAAAATGATAAAGAGCAGAAATCGGAATTGGCTCCAACAACATAGGTCATATTCACACGTATTACATACATAAACTGTGGAAAGAGTCAAATTGGAAATATGAAGTACTTTTACAGAGAATAACATCGAACTAGATTTACTTGATCAAGTCTCCCATGGGTGGAATTATGTCCTTCAATGACGGGGAATTAATATAGAAGACATTTTTCTACTCACATCAAAACGCATGCTCGTCATGAATACTAAAATATTGAAAAACAAATAACATGATCATTGCATATGATTGTGGCCCTCATTTTATAATGACTGAAATATTTACAGAAGCCCCTGTTTTTAACCCTCACATGACGACAAAAATATTCTTCCTGTACAGTTATGGCACAGCGAATGTAAGACAACCTTAGTAACGCTACCTCAACAAATCTAAGTGGTACAGTACGAAAATATACGTTTAGCATTAAAGTTGTATCGTTTGTAACATGATGATTATGATAATGAATCGCAGATGAAAATTGTAAGAGATAAAGAATTTCAATAGAACGAAAAATAAAAGAGAAAGAGGAAGTTAAGAAAGAAACGAGGAATTAATTATTTTTCTTTCAGACCAAGTCATTCATGACCAAAATTCCATAATGTGATATTGTTCGGCCATAGCGGATAAGAATTGAACAAATACTCGGCTTTAAAGTTGTAAAATGATAAAATATCGAAAACAGCTTAAACAAAATACATGTTTGTTTAGTAATCCGAATAATAATGACATAGAAATGCTAGAACATTCGAGCATATGACAGAAAGACAAATACATATTTTATAGCTTTTCCAGTGAATTTAGACCATTCTCTGAATACACCTGAATAGCTTTGAAACGTCTAACATGTCAAGAGTTACTTTGTGGCACGATTTAGTATCCTTTTAAAAAAATATGGCCCTTGGATACTGAAAATGGTATCACACTTACCTAAAGTCATGATAAATTCAAATCTACATTTTATACTTTGCTGTTGCCAACAGAGTAAAGTACACAGTATACTATTATCTCAAATAACAGATTGAAGCGGTCAAGGCGATTTGTTTGGGATATATCCAAGGTTTTTTGTTGTCTTCGTTAATGTTATTCAGGAAGCACAGACGGTTTGCGACGTTATTGTTGTATCTGTATAAAACATTGTGTTTATTGTCACCGTATGCTGAGTATCACATGCCGTTTGTTCCCTTGAATATAATGCTCGTTCGAACGATAGCGACAATATATGATATGGAGAAATTTAATTAGATATCCTTCAACTTATAAAGCGAATTATTACCGTACATGGAGAAGTAATAAATGTTATGATAATACTTTCTAGTTTTTGCAACGTGTTAGACAGAGACCTTTAAATACAGTGTGATGTATTTTATGTTGTTTAATTTGTAAAAGTCTATCATCGATGTTTTTAAACGATATAAGAAATGTTAAGTATGACACTACACCAAATAACCATATCACGAAGGGGTGGGCGGGGGGGGGGGGTAGTCTGGTGGAGAGAGTGATTGATGGCCGCGAGAATTGTTGTTGAATATTTAATTCTTTACACGGTGAACTAGCCTTTCATATTCCCATATATGACAGAAAACATCACTTTGAATGGTCATTAGAATGTTGGTGAACTGAATTGTGTCAAAATAATTGAAATGCAATTTAATTTTTCTCTAATTATGTTGTATTAATTGTTCTCTGCTTTGTTTAACTGCTATAGATGATGTATTAGTAAATGAAGAAAAGAAAAGAAAGAAAAAACTGAAAAGTATTTATATATAAGAGATCATCCACCAGAATAATAATCAGTTTAGTTTTAAAGTTTTAGAAACGTTCTCTGCATCTGCATTGAGTTATTCCGCTAGTACTATGGCTTTCAATGCTTTTTGTATGTTCGTGTGAAATTTTAGATTTGCTTGTCGCAATATATCTAGAATACGGCTTATATTTGAAGCATTTATGTAATATAACTGATTTAATGGAAGAAAACGAGCAATTCTTTTGTGAAATTGTTTTGATTTGATTAGGCATTTATACAACGTTTAAACAGTTGTTATTGTTTTACTTTTAATACACAAATACTAATGATACATCTGACAACGATTTTATTTTGAATATGATTTTATAACGACTATTCCATTGGAAAGAGACTTTCAATCCACTTATTCTTCTAGTTCAATAAATGAAAGATCGTGAAATAACAGTATAATTTAAAAAAAATGCTCTTACAATACTATTAGTTGTAATTATTATCACTAAATCGCTAATGCTTTCTAGACGTAAACGTCGTTGCACATTTTATTAAAATAAGCGACACGTAAATTAGAAATACACAGTTAAACAAGTCGCACACATTCGACAAACAATACGATACTTTACAGGTGTTTCATTTTAACTCACAAGAATCAAAGCAGAAGTTCAAACAGTGTGCAATGTTCATAAAAGTAATTTAAACGAAAAGTTATTTTATTGCTTCTTAAATTAATTTATTGAATGCCATATGAGCATATTTAGGGATGTGCACATTTTCTGTTACTGTTTTATTAGTTAACGATTACTCAATTAAGTTTCCCATTCACAATCAAAATTGTATTTCTTCCTTTTAATTTCGCTCTTATCTTGGAATTGTAATACGACATTAAGTCTGAGTTAGTAGCAAGGGGTTTCCTTTGGTTACTTTATATTACTTCTCGAAATAATCATTGAGTAAATCAATCTTATTTAACTGTCACTTTAAAAGGCTTGTGAATGTGATTTTCTTTAAAAACTTTATCATTTTAAATTAAATAATTGAACATGTCTTACATTTTATCTGCTCTCATATCCATCATATTTAAAATAACGGAGTATTTGGGATTAAATTTCCTGGGAATATCTAACAATGTAAAGGCTAACAGAAGGCAATAAGAAACACAAAAAGAAAGAAAAATTGGAAGATAGCCACCCGAATCGCCTGTGACATTTTCATGATCACGTATCATACCATTCTTTCGTATAAGCAATTAAAACCAGAACGTACTTACTAATTTGTCTGAACAAATATATTTGTGATTTTTTTCTGGCATTTTGGAAGTCTTTTATCTTTGATAATAAAATAAGTCCGTGTAACTTAAGTTTTCTATTTTCAGCAGTACTTTAAGTTTCCATATATTAGTTTTAAATAAGATTGACGTGTACACCAGTTGGATTTGCTGTTTATTCAACTTTGTTTCCTTGAATTTGTACATATACAAAATAGTGATCTTAATATCATATTTTCAAAATACATTTCAAAGTACCTTTAGTTTTGTTGCAAACTGTTTTTTAAACTTGGCAACGTACAACGATAAATAATAAAGAGATCTCTATGAACATGTGAAGGAAGTAAATATTTAGGTGCTCTTTAGAAATTTAAATCTGAAAATGTTACGTTTCGATGATAGTTTGTAACAATATAATCAAACGTAAAACTGAGCATTTCTTCAAATTTGATTAAACCTGAACCACCCTTTCAAGTAATATATATCTAATTTGAAGGATGTACCTTGTCATGATAGTTTTGTTTACTGTAGTTACCTAACTGTTCACTATTTGAAATGGAAGTTAATTAAGCATCTTTGTGATTGGATTATCACATAGATGCTTTTAGATTAGTTACCGCAGATGTTGCTTTAATGTATTCATAAGGATAAATTAGACAAGACGAGAAATAAAATGTCTGTTCGGAAATCATATCAAAATAACAGAGCTGAAAAAGGAAGTTGCCTTTATGCAGATGAAAATCAAATTATTCGTATGAAGTTTAAATCGAAAAATAAAAACAAGGCATATAACAAATGAAAAAAAAGGATTGTAAACATATAACGATACAAAAAGTACCGAATATCGCTCTGTATAGAGAGGGAATCTCATGATTGGATTTTTAACAAGAAGAAAAATAAACTCATGATTCTAAAAAAAAATATATATATAGATAGTTAAGTTTTTAATTATCGCCGCTGAAATGAATTTCCAAAATTATGGAGTATAAATTTATGAACTAGAACGATCTACATGTGAATGTAAGCTCACATATGAATTGAGTGCTGTAACGTGTTGGTAGGTATATGTCAAAGGTGGGGTTGGCTATTGGATATGTGAAGAGCGATATACTCATAAATTGGAAAGAAAAAGATTAATTTACTTTTAAAAATTGGTGTGTAACGAAAACACGTTTGAGATGTATGAACGAGGTTTTTTCCAAGTATTTTACATGTGAGCAAATTTTAAAGAATACTGTATTTAAGCATAAAAGAACCGGTTAGAGCTAATCTTTTGTTTTATTCCAATATATGTTGTTAAATTGAAGTGTTTTTTTTTTAACAATACTGTTTTTTTCGCGAAGTTAAAAATTCTGAGTATTTTACATTGAAGGCCTTCAGATTGAAATTTATCAGGATTTTTTTGTTAGATAGTTTCCTATTTCTTTGAAGACGGTAACACTCATTTTGACACATAATGTAATATTAACAGAATTAGCTCAACAACACATTGACGCAACTTATGTTATTTTTGAAACAAAAGATATTCAATGGAATAAAATATAATATATATTAATAAATATTAAGACTTACCATTTCTGTTCCAAACGAGTTCCAAATAGTCAAAACAGTCATACAAACTTTGAAACACTTCTCCATGATTTCGAGTTGGTATAAACGACACGTGAAAATATATTCGATGAAGTGCAAGATGGCAAATGACACAGGGTCTCTATTTAGGGGTTACCAACACCCTATTGAAATGACCGTTGTAGTATGGATGTCCATTAATGCCATCATTTTATTTGAAATATGATTTGGTGAACAGCTTATACAAATGTGCTGCACATCTATAGTATTATTGGCTTGTGTGTAAAGAAGACTATTCGACATGCGCAATCCAACTTAATATTATTTACAGCTCTATATATCTTGAACTTTTAAGTCAATAGTGCAGTAAGCTTCAGTTGCATTATGTTAAATTGTCCTTGTTCCGATAAATACAGCATACCACCTACTGTATGCTTATTGACTATCGTGCCTCTAGTTCCAAGGACAGCAACGGTATTGCAATTCAATCAATGTAAATGTATTTGGTTTTAAACGAATATTAATTACAATGATCACTTTTAATCTACATTACATTTAGTGTGGTTTATGTAAAAGTTATGTAGTTGTGTGCCAAACGACGTCAATGCTAGTAGGAATGTTGATTTACTTGTTCTGGTTAAGCTGCTATTACCGATATTTTAAGAAACATGTATGAGTAATTATTTTAGCTAAGTTACTTCGCTTTTGGTTGGAAGGCAAAATTAAAGCAGTAACGAAAGGACAGGAAGTGATACTACTAATATGCACTATATAACATGCATGAACTAGTACAATACATCTTATATACCGTAAAATTAACGGTATGATATATCCTATACTATCAATATGCATGTACAAATATCTAATTAACACAGTTTGGAACATTCGAAGTTGGTCAGTGGTACGCTATATGAACAATACTTCCTTGTTTTATGATGCCTACATCACATCCTGTTTGCGGAATCGAGTATCCTCACATATGATTGAATAAACATTTCAGCTGTTACACTGGGCTTTGACTAATTTGTTTATTGACTGTAAGAATTACATCAATAATGACTGTAAATTATAAGGAAAAATATTTTTCATTTATATAAGATATTTAATCAAGGAGCATGTCTTGACCTATGGAAAGGTAGGTTGGATATTAGATTTTTTCTTTTATACAAATTTTAAATGAAATGTATATCTGTTAACCAGCAGAGGCGTAGCTAGAGCTTATTTAGAGGCGTAGAGCTACTTTATAGGCGTAGCTATAAGTGGTTCTTTTAACAGTGGCCCCCATTTCTCAGGGGGCCCGAGGGTTGGCTACCAACTGAGACAACTGTCAGTGATGATTTTGCATGAATAATTATATGAGTACCAGCACGCCCACGCCATTCTATTATTGAGCTGACAGTGGCGTAGCCAGAGTAGAGAAAACGCTGTCCCTCCCACACACAAAACATTTTCAGGGACGAAAACTGGGACGGCAAGGAAAATTAACCAAGAAAATTAAATAGCTATCATATATGATATTGGTCCGGTTACTTTATGATACAGCACAATGTTTAGACTGCCTCTCAGAAGGCTTCTCTCTTAAGCTATATGTCCACTAAGCACAGAAATAGGTTTCTATTAACACATTCACTTCGAGTCAGTTATTGACATTTTTAGACAAAATTCCGTGAGTCCAACGGCACTGGAATGTCGTCTTTAATAAAAGGTCACTGAGAGAGGAGATAAATCTGTATACCTACCCTCATATCCTATTATGTATTTTAAATGTCTTATGTATTCAATATAAACAAGACCGTAGACACAGGGACCATGGGAACACGATCCTGACCACCCCCCCCCCCAACCCCGAAAGTTTCTAGCAAATGGTTAACAATGTTATATTACCCGAACGCAAATGTTTTTAATATATAATGAAAATGATAGCATCATGCTTCACAACACCCTTACCGAGACAAAATTCTCTCAAAGGTGAGGGCACGCTCCCCCCATTAAGCCCCACCCCTCTCCTAAGATCCCTCCCTAGTACGGACGTCCACCTACAATTTGAATTGAATTTCGTAACAGGGTGTACAGACTGTAAATGTTCATGCAATTACATATCAGTGCAGGCGTTAAGTCAACCTTAGTAGTTATGCAGTAGTTCACGCACATCCTGTGAACCGTCTGAAATAGTACAGTATTAATTAATCGAAACTTGTTTGTCCAATGCCAACCATGCAAGGCATATAAAATGAACAAAATAAAATTGATACACTTCTCAACAATAGCGATGCATTCCACGTCAGTGCTAAATCTTTTAGCTAACCCTTTTCATTATTTCAGGGGAAAAAATACATTTTTATGTAAACCAGATGCGCTTTTCGTTGGAGGTAGAAATGAAACTGTTAATACAAGTTGACAGTTTGAAATAAAAATGTCGTACGTTAAGTTTTTAGCATAATCAGTAGAAATTTGTGAGATAATATAGCCGAAATTTAAAAATAAGTCTTGATACAATACTTCAAAGCTTCGCAGTATTCCGCGTACTGCCGGGGTGACTATTGTTGCACGAAAAAAGAACCGGATATCCCATTGACGTTGCGCGAAAGAGAAACTATATATTGGATGTTGTGCCTGGTTTACTCACTCTTCGATATATTAATTTTCGTATTCCTTGACTTTGAATGCCAAAGCAAATTGAGACAAATAAAGATGGAAACACATTTGGCAATTTCTGTGGGTGAAATTGGATCCCGTATTAAATCAATCATTGCATGTGAAAACAAAAAGAAACAAAATATTTCATAATCACAGAGTCGACACAATTTGCGCCAGTCTGGTCCTTCTCGAATTGAATCTACATTCCCCTTGAAAAAAGGAAGCATTTACGCCCCTGTACTTACATTAGAAACAACCATATCACACGGTGCATATTCGTTTTGCTGGATTAGGAATGGAAGTTGCGCAGAAGAGTTCAGTCAAAAGGTTGGTTTAGAGACCCAATGATTAGAAGTCTCGTTGTAGGTTATTCAATATGCAAGGTGTCAGTGAACTTTCGGCTAATCAAATGATTTCTTCTCTGGAATTTGTTTGGCCATGATAAAAATCTGTTCAGGTGATGCAGAATTTATTCAGCAGGTGGTTCAAGTCCACCAACAGATAACATTAAGCCACTCACTTTCCAAGAAGAATATCAAACTTTTGAGCACTTAATGTTACTTGATATAGAACAAAAGGCTAATCCTATGATAGAAATTTTGTATGACAATTGGCAAAGCGATCAATGTGTAAATTAGTAAAGACATCATTATTGACGCCCCTTCGTAATTGACGCATCTTCAAATTTTGCTAGCAACGATTCAGCAGGCAGCAAAGCAGAGTTACATATTTCATGAGTTTGAATCCACTTCAGGTATATGCTCATCAAATTGTGTTTTTAAAAAAAAAAAATCTTTTGACATCCTCTCCCAAGTTTTGCACGTATTTTTGGCATTTAAAAATCTTACTTCCTACAAATAACCAAAATTACCTAAACATGAAACCACTACTCTCAGGGACCTGGTCTGTCTGAGTTGAGAGGCTCAATATCGGGGTATAAAATACTTGACACGGCAGACATTTTGTGGTCAAATTCTGCTCACTATACACTTGAAGGGGCAATGCCAGTACAAAAAGATCTCTTAATGTACAGTTAGCTTGTTACAACAATGTGACAGTATATGTGTACAATTGGTAAACATTTCATAATTTTTCAACAACACATACATTAACACTTAAATGAGACAGTGCCCCCCCCCCCTTTGTAAATAAAGAATAGGAGCTGGCGTTGTTAAAGCTCATTACCAGCTTTGTATGGTTAAAACACAAACAAACCCACTGGTGGGATTATGGGGGTTGGGAGAGGGGCAGATGATGTCTCCTTCCACATTTTCCCAGAACTTGAGCAAATTTTCAAATACACAACTAGAAACCCAAATTTCTCAAGAGGGGTGGGGGCACCCCCTTGTTCCCTCTCTCAGGTTTGCCTCAAAACTAGTACTTGGTGTGACCTGTTTTTTTCTTAAACTAAGTATTTTTTTGTGTTGTCCTTTTTTCTAGGAATACATGTGCTGGCTCTAAAAGAGTCTACCTCTTTTTAGCACTGTGGGTGAAATAGACAGTTTAATAGCTATTTTTGGTTAAATAGGAATATTCTTGGTGATAGATGTTTAATTTAAAATGTGCCTATGGACACCGAAATCCATTTATATGTTAAGTAATGTGTCTGGTAATTTATTTATTAAACATTAATTGACAGCTGGTAGGTCACTGGACCCCAGATACCAGGGAGTGAAGGGCATAGGGTTGGAGGGGGAAGTTGAGACCAAGTCTAAATGTTTGTGTTTGATTGGTTTAAGGTGGTCATGTGTGAGCTGCCTTGAACAATTATTATAGAATGTATTCTTATTATTATGGGATGTATTCTTCTTCTTATTATTATTATGGGATGTATTTTAGGAATTATGGGATGGAATGAATAGGGTATGATGGTAGGGGGACAAAGTTAAGAATAGTTACTGAAGCTGAGTTGCTTATAGGTAGAGTAGAAGAGAGGAAGGATTAAGTTTGAGATGGTTGGGCACGAGATCATAATTATTTTCTAAGACTAACTTCACCAGTATTAGAATAGAGGACTAGTATAAAATTAATTTAAAGTTAAGTGGCCACTTGAAGCGTTTTTATAGATGTTTTGTGAATACCTGGAGCTTGTTCTTTAAATAGATATTTTATTTTAGTAAACACCTGGAACTGTTTTACGTGGAGATTTGATATTCAATAAAAGTTTATCACCCGAAGTTGTAGCCATGGAAGAGGACCTACATTTCATCCTGTTCTAATATCTGGCAACCATACTATTTGTTGTGCTAATTTTCTGTTGTGATGGAACTATAAATCCCCTTTTTAATTCTACGTCCTTGTTTGGCACCGAACGTGAAGCCCTGCGACGACCCAACCCCAGTGATGAATAGCCCCTTCTAGAGACCGAGACGCCCCAAGGGGTTATTTTTCCCCGAGTAGCGAGCAACCCAGAGAGCCACCCTACTCCAGAGACGTCCTCAACTAAGGGGACCGCCCTCGAGGTTTCCTAATAAGACAACTTCATTTTCAATTACATTAGGTCTACTCGCGCCGCGATTTTTTTTTTATTTCGTTGGGACCGATAAGTATTTTATTTTCCAGTGGAGTCGTTATAAGATGTAAGAGCTCCAAAATATGTAAGTTTACACCCCTGAATATAATTTTACATTTTACTTTAGGTTAAAGTAACCCCTTTGAGTTGAATGCAACGTCCATGTGCATAGTAACATTTCTATTTCAAACCAAGTTGTATCGTCCAGAATAAAGGATACAAAAGTATTGATGTGGTTAATGATTGCTACAGTAAAAATTACATGGTATATGAAGCTGGTAACACAAATTTACGATAGTAATATAAAACTAATCAAACATCGCGATAACTAATAACTGCATTATAATTAGTTTGATACTCCGAGCTTAGAGGGTCTATCAACAAATTATGTATGTATAGTTTTAATTAAATGTCACTCAATTTGTCAAAAATCAAGTCTTTGGATTGCTTAACAAAATGGGGTATAGTATCATTCTTTCAGAAACTTAGGCGATGTTAAGAATACATTTGGCAAACCTTTCTTTTTTAACCGAGTTTTATCGTCCAGAGCAAGGATTAATTACAATGATAAAGGCGGTTAATTATTGCTACGGTAAATATTCCATAATTTACGAAGCTGGTAACAAAGATTTCCATCTTCATGAAAAAAAGTAATCAAATATCACGAAAACTAAAACGGCATTAGGCCTAATTAGAGATTAGACCGGCTATTATGAAGAATAATATACCAAGGTTACAATACTGGTTGTGGGGAGGCTGACAAATATTTGGAAGCTTAGAGCAGATAAAGGCAAAATAATGAGTGTTCTTCTTCAATCATGGGTTATGGGATCAAATTCGATTATGTCTTTCTTTTCCGTAATGGATGAATTTAGGCAGAATTTCAACAATAAAACAAGTTTTCAAAACCCTAATAACTCGAAGAAAAACATGTTTTGTGTTTTTAATATCATGTAAATAGTACCTTCAGATGAAATTCAGAAATTGCTAATGTATTTTAAACATGATGTCATTTGAGGTTAGAAACTTCTTAAGTTTAATCTTGCATCTGAGTAAATTGAACTAATGTATTAGATACTACAGTCTTGTAATTGTTATTGATGAACTTCGGTTAAGTCCTGTTTAAGGTTCTTGGTAAAGTCTTACAATAATAACAACAAAGCTGGGCTAATAATTTAATTATGCAAGTTACGAACATCCGATTAAAAATGATAATGTTATGTAACAGTTACAGACCTAAAGTGTTCTAGCGGTGAGGGGATGGTTGGGGGGAGGGGTGAAAACCATTAATGAAATAATAGAGATTTGTGACATTGACCATCAAATTACATTCGTTACTCATTTTATTTTAATAATGTAATTATAAATAGTGTAGCAATCATTACTCAATGTAATTAGTCAGTTAGATGACGTTATTAATTTATGACTTCCATGAACAGATCAATGCCCAGTGTCTATAGAACAATCGGATCATTTGCTTAATTGGTTTAAATTGTCTCCAATTATCTCTACAACTGACTATTGACTCAATTTGGAAATCTCTATGGAAAACGTTTATTCATTGAAACCAACGGCAGCAATCAATAATTTTCCTAGATATTTAGATGGTGATATGTGTTACTTCTTCAATGTTTGCTTATAGCTTAGGTGCATGGTTACAGTTACAACGATCGGCAATAACAAGTCCGCCATCAACAGATACATAAACAACAAGTCGGTACTTTTAAGAAAAGTCCACCTCAACCCAAGTCCCCTTACATCGAAACTACAACAGTGTGTGGTTTTGGTTTAACTCCACAATAGAACACAACGCCGCAGATTAAGAAATAGGTCATGTTGCCATAGAGTTGGAAATAGAGGGCGGATTCACAATATCTGTATAACCACTAAGAAGAGACCATTAAAGATTACTAAAGCGAGGAAGAGATTGCAATCGAATACATGTATGTCCGTGTAAGCTTATCTTTGGGTGTCATTTATTTCGATTGTGCTAAAGCATTGCGAAATAAGCAGGCAGAAATATATATATATATATATATATATATATATATATATATATATGTATGTATATATATATATATATATATATGTATGTATATATATATATATGTATGTATATGTATATATATATATATATATATATATATATATATATATATATATATATATATTTATATATATATATATATATATATATATATATATATATATATATATATATATATATATATATATGTAGTTGTGCAGCGGAATACTATATGAACAATACTTCCTTATTTATTGTACTACGGCACATCCTGTTTGGGGAATGGAGTATCTCACATCTGGTTGTATAACAATGTCAGCTGTTTCATTGGACGAGGAATATGTATGAACTATAATATTTACATCCATACTGTTTATCTTATATACGTTACGACCTGTATTGACAAATTAAAAGGTACATCGTATCATATTTTGCTTTGGCCTAAACCTCTTTTATATTGAACGGCTTAGCTATAGACGGTTCAAGCGCTTCATGTTACCCTTGCCCGCAGTTCTCTGGTGGTAGTGAGGGCTGGTTCCTAATAGTTTTAGCCAACGGATGACAACTGTCAGTCATGTTTATGCATGAATAATTTAATGAGAGTAGCATGACTACAATAAGTATTATTTTGCTGACAGTGGCGTAGTCAGAGTTAGAGGGAAAGTGCCCCCCCTCTCCCCTTAGACACTGGATTTTCGGGGAATAGACTGGAATGGCATCAAAAATTGGCAAAATAATAAACAGCTATGATGTATGATGTTGGGATATGCTACTTGATTTTACAGCACGGTGTGATCTGCTTCTCAGAAGGTTTCCTCCTTTAGCTATAGTCCTCCTTGGCATAGAAATATATGTACCTCAACAAGTTAACTTTGAGTTAGTAATTGATACTTCTAGTCAAAGCTGCGTGAGTTGTACGGCACTGGAATTTCGTCTTTAATAAAAGATCACTGAGAAAGGAGATAAATTGAATACCTACTCACGAGTATTACTATGAATTTGTAAATGTGTGATATCGTCAATATATACAAGTTTCTTACAATATATACAAGTTTCTTGCAATAGTTAGCATTTTATAAAGCACCTTAATGTAGTCCTAATAATGTTAATGATACTATTATTTTGCCTCTGCGATCTCTTATCGACAGAAAACTTCTCAAAGGCGAGTGACGCTACTCCCCATAGGCCCCACCCATTAAGCCCCTTCCTGTACGGACGTCAGAACAATTTTGTGTCCCCTAAATGTGAATTGTCTTTCGTAGTAGAGGGGACAGGCTGTATTTGTTATTCAAAGTCATATCGATACAAGCGTCAATTCAACATCCATCGTAGTTATGCAATTCACGCACGTTCCGTAATCCGGTCTGAAATAGTAAAATGTCAATTTTTTTCGAAATTTTCTTTGTCGATGCCTCTCATGCACAAAAAATAAATAAAATAACAAATTTAAATTATACTCTTTTCAACTATAAAGGTGCAATCCATAGCCGTGCTAGCTAGATCGTCTAGCCTACCTTTGTACACTTATAGACAAATTACGTAAACCAATTGAACTTGTGGGATACCATGATAATAAGAAGCGGAATACTTGATAATGTCGAATTTTTGTCAAATAAATGTCGTACTTTCATGTGTAGCATGACATCCAGTAGAAATTTTAAAGTCAAACAAATGAATGAAGCGAATTTGTAAGTATTCCTCGTTATTTCTGGGGTGACTATAGTTGGAAAAAATAAAACAGGATATCCCATGTGAGAGGCCTTTTTGTAGGAGCGGAACAGAAACTGTAACAGTGCTGTTTGGCTGTTTGATGTACACTATTCTCTGAAATATGAATTCTTCTAGACCTACACTTTGAATACTGTAGCAGATTTTGATACGTTATTAAAATTGCAATAATTTTTTGGTTAGTGTAACAGACCTGTCAGAAGTAAAGAAGAAATGCGAGATTTGATAAGATTATTGTCTATTTTACAAATTTAACAAAGGTTGTTATTTAAAATTAAAAGTTTCTCGTCATTTGTGTTTATTACGTCAAAATTTAACTATTTCTATAAAATTTTGGCTAAAATGGAGGGCAGCAGAGCTGACAAAGGAAGCAGAAGAGGAAGCAGGGAAAGCTCAAGAGGCTTTAAAACAGTCTTTTTTCTTACCTCATAATGAAAAGTTATCTCATATTTGGAATATTGTTGCAGAATGTTACAATACATATCTTGTTATCACTCTATGGGCATTTACTTCACACGGTTACAAACAGAAAAAAAGGTCATAATGTTCATTACAGAATAAATGTTAGGGTTAAACAACGTTTTTCCACATGTTTGTTATTGAATTGATTGGTTTGACGTGACTGTATTGTGCAGTCCACACGTTGCATTAGTTAAGTATTTCAAGTATTGTAGTAGATTATTTGTGGTGTCTTAATTCGGTTTCTTTCCACTGTTTGATAAAGGTACTCGATGACGTACGGTAATAGGATTTTATAATTGGCCGGTATTAGATGACTTATTTAGGGATGTTGTAATATATATATTAATATAAATGATACCATATGTTTTGTGAGTATAAGTATATAAAATGTGTCTGTGTGTGTCCTAGAAACCAAGAATCGTTAAGTATCCACTTTCATGAAGTTATTCATTTCCAACCAATTAATAATACTTGCTTGGAGGGAGGGAGGGGTTGGTAGCGGGAGGATTGACTACGAAGGAGGCAACATATTAAGGAAAAGCAGACAAGTTTAATGTAATGTTTTATTTTTATTTTTGATGAGACTCATGCAATATTCAATTTTCAAATTATCAAACAACAGTAAGCTGGTTAAATTTATTATTTGATATCAATTTCAATTAATTTCTTCTCATTCCCTTAGAAAATTGATTATTTGTCGAATCGTCCCGTTTGCAATTTTTGTTGCATGTTCTTCTTCTTTCTTGTCTGTGGCACGTCTAGCTGTCCGACGCTTGAAAAATCTGTATGGATATTTTCTTACCTTTCTCAGTAAAAACTGCTCTTTTGGGCAATTTGTTATTTATAATGTGTTATGTCTACACCGGTCGTATTTTCATATCTGTGTACTGCAGGCTGCATCCGTAACCGTTCAAACTATAACTATACCAGAACATGTACGTTCCTCGAGTAGAGCCGTCGTAGTCTCCGTTGAGATTTGAATAACCACAGTAACGACAGTAACTGCCATCAGGGTAATAACGGCAATAGTAATCACGACGGCAGTAACTACCATAATAATAATAATAATAGCGGTACCACCAGGCTCCTCTGTGTCCCTCCGCACAGTCGTAACTACTCGATCCGTCGTTGTCCTGGTCTTTTGTACTGAATTGTCTATTGTTGTTATAAGACAAACCATCATAACCTGCAAAAAACGAGACAGACTAAATAAATCGATAAATTATAAACTTTGAACGAATCCAACATCAGATACAAGGTAGAGGGCAATGCGTTTTTGTCCTACCAAGTTGAAAACGTCCGTTCCGCCTATGTTTTGTATTTTTTGTTAAATAATTAAGATAAATAAGTTGGTATTCTGCCTTTGCAAGGGCGTTGTTATACTTTTTCTTTCTTGGTTCCGTTTAAAATGCAGTGCCACAATAGGAGTCACATACAGATGGGGAAACTATTTTAACCAAATACTACGTTTGAGTTACAAGAGTCGCTAATATCGCTCTTTATTTTAGATTTTTTTTATCGGCATTTAACACTACTATTCATTTATTTATTTTATTGTTATATTTAAGTTCACAACTTAGCTTCCTAACACTGTCAAAACTTGAGTTATAAATTTCTTGTTTGTGTCGGTGTTAAATGTTGTAAATTGTTGAATAATATTATGTTTAATTTAATTTGCATAACCAACTTTTCATTTATCCCCTTATTCATCCAAGTGCTTATTTTTGCTTGTACCACATAGGCTAACTTAGGCTCTCTTCGAACTTGGATAAGGAGGATGTGAGGGGGGGGGGGGCTGTGTGATGTAGCTTCGTATGTCATTCAAGTTAGGAAAACAAGGGTATCATTGAAAGATCTAGTCCTGAGTAATCTTACATGTTCTTATTACGTACAAAGTAATAATTGCATTTTGCTGAAAACGCCATATCCCAATAAAACAAAAATCAAATAAACGGGATAATTATTTCTTGATATTATGGTTGTAATATACTCTCTGCCCGGCTCCAAGTTCCCTGTTCTACTGTATACAGGGTATACAGAGTGTTATTGTCATCGATTGTTCAATTCTTTACCCTATATCTATAGCACTTTGTAATATTTGTATCTTTCAACCTGAGCTCATAAGTTGGACTATAAACGTAGATTGAAATTACACTATACACAAATCATGAAATCAATACTTTTAAATGAAGAATAGAACCGACATTGTATGAACGGAATTTACTATTAATGTAGTAGCTAATATTTTAGGTTTCGACGAAGTAACCAAAATTCGATGTATTACACTTATGGAAATTTTGAATGATATTGATTATCGTCTTTTTATTATTTAGTTCTTATCGACATGTACTTCTAGTCGTATAACTTCTTTGAACAGACTGATTGATTGATTAAAATTTATCGAAACTATACAGACGAATATTTCAAATAAATCATTTTGATTAAAATTTATCGAATCTATACAGACGAATATTTCAAATAAATCATTTCTGATTCCTCTATTTTAATGTTCAACCACGATAAAAGTCAACGGAGGCACTCGATCGTCGCTGGAAAACCTATGAAATAAGAAAGAAAAGTGAATCCAGCTATATAATCTAGTTATCCGTAAGAGCATAACATTCAACGCCGTTAGATAGTTAACAAAGATATGGATACTGTGAAAGTGAGATAATTTGCAATAGTGTTTTGTTTCTTGATTTTGGTTCTTCCTTAAATGGTCAAGTGCATCTCAAAGAGATCTGCAGTGCATCATTTTGAGGAATGTAAAGTATAATGTGAGAAAGTTCAGAATTTAAGTCCTTAATTGTTTGCGAAGCTCATCGTCCATCCTCCTCCGTTACTTTCCATCTCACAGTAAACCTGAATACCGCGTGGCCAACCATCAGGGTAAATGGTGTAAACTCCATCACTGAGTGTACCGGAATCATAAAGCTCGTAGCAATCTTTTGGGAGGCTTGTGCACGTCACTCCGTCCCCTTGGTAGTTTGTATTGCAGTAACATTTACGGACACCACTCCTCGTAGCACAGGTTGCGTGACTACTACACTGGTAACTTTCATCTACAAGTCGGCTGTTCCTACAAGTTGATTTTCGTGTACATCTTGAATTGATGTAAAAGTGGCCCTCCTGTTTTAAGATATTCAGCAAAAAGAAAAACAACAACTAATAAATGAATTATGCATTTGCGGTTGTCATATTGAAATTTACTGGATTTCAACGATGGGTGGCCACGTGATTCCCGACTTAACGTAATACATCCCTCGACTGAAAGTTTTTACTGGATTGGCGACAAAAAACTGGGTCTATAGCCCCTACACAACCACGATGCGCACGCTACTCGGTTATCTGTAAATGCAATGTAATTATCGACAAGTATAATAAGTAAAGGTTTCCTTCTAATTATGTGTACAAGATTAAGAACAAAGCATTATAAAAATGACCTGAAGGACCGTACTGACCCCTAATACACTTCCTATGTCAGCAACGAAGCAGTTGTGGCGGCACGTAACTCCGTCCCCTTGGTAGTTTTGATTACAGTAGCATTGACGGACACCGCTCCTCTCAGTACAGGTTGCGTGAACACTACACTGGTAACTCGCCTCTATAATATGGTTGCTTTGGCAAGTTGATCTTCGTGTACATCCTGAATTGATGTAAAAATCGCCAACCTGATTTCAGATATTCAGCGAAAAGAAACAACAAATAAGCAAATGATGAATTTGAAATGTACAGGATTTCAACGGTGGGTGGCCAAAGATTGGTTCCCTTCGAATGATCTAGGTACGGGTATGAACCTTTATGAAAGTTTTATGAGTTCTTTGAAGCCAACTCCTATATAGGGGGCGTAGGGATCCGCCTTAACAAAAAGTAGCTGCAAATATTGCATTCAACGGCCTATCGCAACTATACATTATGCATACAAATGAATCTAACCGCAAGACTGTGATAAAAAAGTATCCATAAATTTTTGTATAAGGCTTATCAGTGCATGCACACCCGTAGGAGTGGCCTCGTGATTCCCGACGAAACGTAATATTTCCCTCGACCACACTTTTGACTGGTCTGGCAACAAAAAACTGGGTCAATGGCCCCTTCACAACCACGATGCGCACGCTACTCGGTTATCTGTAAATGCAATGTGATTATCGACAAGTACAATAGTAAAGGTTTGCTTCTAATTATATGAACAATGATTAAAAAAGGCATTATAAAATGACCTGAAAGAACCGTACTGACCCCTAATACACTTCCTTTGTCGGCAACAAAGCAGTTATGGGTGCACGTCACTCCGTCCCCTTGGTAGTTTGGATTGCAGTAACATTTACGGACACTGTTCCTCTCAGCACAGGTTGCGTGAACACTACACTGGTAATTCGCCTCTATAATCTGGTTGTTTTGACAAGTTGATCTTCGTGTACATCCTGAATTGATGTAAAAATCGCCAACCTGTTTTAATATATTCAGCAAAAAGAAACATCAGATTAACAAAATGGTGAAATTGCGGTTGTCACAGTGAAATGTTCAGGATTCTAACGGTGGGTTGCCTATGATTTATTCCCCTGAATGATCTAGGTACGGGTATGGATCTTTATGAAAGTTTTGTGAAGTCTTTGAAGCCAACTCCGATGAGGAGGCCACGGGGTCCGCCCTGAAAAGGTAGCTGCAATTATTGCATTAAAACGGCCTATTGCGACTTTAAATTAGGCCTACAATTAGATTCTAGCCGCAAAATTATCGTTAGTTGTATCCATGCATTTTAGTGTAAGGTTTATAAGGGAATGAACATATGTGGGTATAGCCTTTTGCTTCCTGAGTATATGTAAGTAAAATATTTGATTCTTATTATATGGAAAAAATCATTAAAAGCAAAACACTTAAAATGTAAGAACCGTACTGACCATCAATACACCTCCTTTGTCAGCAACGAAGCAGTTACATTGGTTCAGAGGGATGCATTGTTCTTGCTGTCTCAGATAATTACCGACGCAAACACATTGCTCTGTTTCTCTTCGAGAGGAAGACGAGATGCAAGTATTAGGGTTGTCACAAGTCCTCTCACATGTCTCATTGCTAAATATCTCATTAGCTGGACACCATTCAGGAATTGTATCTAGAGAACAGGAAAGAAAAAAATGAAAATAATAGTAACCTGATACAGTCACGACATATATTACATGTGGCATAGAATAGTTTGTCGTCATTACTTAAATACGTGGTTGTCAGAAGGTTAAAGGAAAACAACATACACTCAGAAGCTGCTCGAATAAATGTAGAACATTTTAAATAGGTATTGGCCGTTCCGTAGTCACATTAATGTAACTATTTATTCTGATAACGAGATAAAGCACCATCATTTGCTGTGCAATTAGTCTGAAACCAGGTAGTCATGGCTTGTTTCTGTTTGGGAGTTCTCTAGGTGTAAGTATACTGCTTTCTGACAACAATGGTAATTAATAACAACATCAAAATTCTTTCGTTGGTTGTTCTGATCAAACTGGGAGACGAACATGGTTTAATTGTAAACGTTATGTTGTACTAACGTTAGGAACGGTTCCTTGTTCAGAGCCATGGTCAGTCTTGAGTACGAAGCAGTCTTGTAGTGAGTGCGTAATCACACTTTAGCTAATGAAGGCATTTTGGAATTCTAGTATGGATACTAATGCAAGATTAAGTGTTTGAACTCGCACTAGAAGCTTGTACTTGCACTCATATCATATCATATTCTAATTGCTACAATATGTATTGTAGCGCCGTTGTACTCGCTGATATACTATAAGTATACTCGTACTATGTATATTGTAGCAGTTTCTTCAAAACATATTTGACATGCCAAATTTACTTCCAAAAGATCCTTTCGTTTTCAGAAAAAACCTTTCATTTTCTGCGCGTTTACGTTTGACATTTAATAAATGATCACGATTTTTATGATTTTTTGGGCTTTATATTTAATAATGTAAAAGACACTTACATCTGATATTTGGAATGTTCCCAAACTAGATATATAATAATCCCCCCCATTCATCTGAGATACGAAACTCGTCGTATGTTACATAGTAAGTTTCTCCAGCAACGCTCTCAAAGTCCATTCGTAGTTGGTATCGCTTTTGATTTGTTAAGACGGCAATTTTCTCATTTCCGATCCAAAAGTCACTCCCTAGAAAGCCAAAGCCATTTCTAAAGTCTTTCCAACTTCTACTAAAATTTACAGAATCCGATCTTCGTTGCTGTAATACCTTCAAAGAATATCAAAGAAGTTAACTAGGACGTGATTGAATTATTTTTATTTTTTCCCTACTGCAATGCGATTTGTTGCTAACAACTATTACACAGAAATACTTATATATTTCTATCTTCAGTTTGTAGTTTGGGCTAGATATTAACAGTTTCCTTGAAAGAACTGCACTGTACCTGAGTACAATCTGTACTTAAATTCCACAATATTAAAAATAATTGATTCAAACTTTCGTTTCGATAAAGAAGCGAGATTCTATTTGAAATAACGACTTTGTATTACGTCGCTTTATATTGCTGCAATCAAAATCTGAAGTAAATTTGTACAAAACTATTTAAACTTGAAAAGAAAACATCAAGTAATCAGCCATACCGTCCATCCACCAGTATCAAGATCATTGTTACAGTAAGCCTCAAACGGTTCCGGATAGCCATCTGGTTTAATAAGGTACACTCCAGATGTATTGTGGGTAGAGGAACATGCATTCGATACTTCTTTGCAATCTCTTGGATACGCAGGTTGTTGAAAAACCAAGTAAGAAGAACCTGGATGGAAAGTAAAACAAGGTTAACATTTTATTGTGACTGAAAAATAATTTCAGCTAACGAAAATATCGCCTAAGATGCTTTATCTCAATTGCCTCTCTCCACCGAGGGGTTAAGGGGTACATGTCAGGTAACTTGTCATTGGGCGCAGTGTATAACTGCAGCCGTCTGGAGGGTTTGTCTCTGGGACAGGTTATTATTGAACAGGGGTAATATAACGTCTGTAAAGCTCTTTGAAACCTATCGCTGTTTAAAAGCGCTACATGAATCGAATATTATTATTAATATTTTTACTATAAGACTTTTTAGCTAATTGCAAGAGAACTGGTTTCGTTACTAAGCGAGTTAAGGCAATGCATCAGTTTAAATATCAAGTATTACTCAACTACCATATAGTCGAATATATCACGACTAAAGTTAAATGAAGTAATCGTTATTGAATTCTCAGATGTAACTGATTTGAAGCATTATATGTGATTAGTTTTCAGCCTGCAATAGAAATTCAAAGACCAAGTAACTTGATTTTTTTTTAACCAAGCTTCCGTAGTTATCAATCATATCCAAGTGAGATCAAAAGACTCATGAAAACAGGAAAATCCCTTTTGTTTAAAGTACCTGAGAAAATATCGTAGGATATAAAAAGATCGAAAGTATATTACTTAGAGGAAATCAACTACAAAATAGATATTCGGAAAAAGTAACACGATTGAAAAACAATACGTCAAGAGCGACCATTAAAAAGCTAACATTTCCAGCCATTCAAGTTGTCCAACTGAGGTGTTAACGTTTACATTACATAAGTTATATACCTTACAGAGGTTACTTCTTATAATAAGAAAAATCATATGATATAAATAATACACCTACCTGAAGATCTTCCCTCGGCACTGACGCTTATCTGTGTAATAAAAGACAAGAAAACATTGCAAGACATACAGAGTATTGCAGTCAACATAAAGCAGGATCAGATTAAATCTAATGTTAATAAAACCAGTTTGAGGGAAAGAAAGAACATTTCGCAAACTGGTCTAAAATATGTTAGTTTAAGAGTAAAGTCGATTTATACTTTGATAAAGTCTCCGGATAACCACTTACAATGATGTTTTTCTTTTGTCTATATTCCATATCTGATTTACAGGTCAATGATCACTTACAGGGTAGAACTTTCTTCCAGGAAACATTAGATTACTGGCAATTTCCGGTTTTACAGCTACTCTGGCACATGATACGTACGTGAAGGACAAAGGCAATAGCCGGCTGCTTCCTTAAACAGCTTTGTTGCTTAATGCAGACAGATGTTCTTTGTTCAAGTCATATTTTGACATTAGAACATTTCAAACATGGGTGGTAACACATTTGTGTTTCACAGTCCTTAATAACACGTAGGGATCATTAACATCGTCCAAGCTATTCTTGTTGGACGAAGACTACCGTGTCTTGATACTTACCGTGCACAATGAAACTCTGAGTTTTTAATGGTGTCATTTTACTTGTAAGGTAAGTTCATAGCCATAGATTTGTATATCTTGCTAACTAAACAATTGTAGCAGCGCTACAGAAGCTCAACTAAGCTTCTATTTGAAATCATTATGTCTAGTGTTGTGCTGATATCGCCAATATCGGACCTGGCCGATATCCGATTTTTTCAATCTCAAAATCGGACCCATACCGTTACCGATATTTTTCAACAGCCAGTATGAATGTCAAATCGCACTTTAAGTCATATTTTAATACATAAAGAATCAGAATTATCATCGGCTATCGTAAAATATTATATTGCACATCACACAAACAGTAACCACTTGATAATTCCTTTGTGCCTGTTCTATAACATTAGCCCTAACCTCTTTTTAACTGAATGATCATAGTCCCCAACAAGATGATATGCAAGAAACTATATGTGCTAGCATTTTGTTCTTGGAACAACGCAAGTCCATTCTTCCTGTTACTTCTGTTTAACGGTTCGTTACTCTGTTTGACCCACTACGTTCAAAACTTAAGCTGCAAGTCTTATACAATTGTTGTCACATAGAGCTACGACATTCTTAGCAAAGAATGTTAAAAGATGACGACAAGTTATGAATAAAACTGACTTCATATAGAAAAGACATTAGCGTATCCTGGCTAAGAACTTTTATTACTCTTAGTGATTAACAGAACCACAACCACGATATTTTCTTTATTTTTTTTAACTTCCGTAAAAAATATATCCTACCATTTGCCGGTTATACTGACAACTAAGCCTTGCCAAAATTAGCAAGTGCCTCGTCCTTGAATTATTCGACAAATTGTTTCATACAAAATTCTCAAAATACAATCTTTTCAACAGTCATTTATGTTTTAACAAAATGCATCCATGATACTCATTGCAGCTTTTTAAAAGATACACAATTTTGCAAGTTAGTGTGATAAGCTACTCCTGTAGTTATAAACATATAGTCACATAGACTTGTGAAATTTACTTTAAAGCGCTACAAAGACTGGTATGTACGTAACGTTAAGTGGCTTGACTGGTCTGCTTACAGATTGGTATATCATTAGATCGGTAAATATTTTTTTAGAACATTTCGTCAAGTATGTTTGACCAGCTAGAACAGATTAATAAATCATCGCAAGAAACAAAAAGTGGCTTTGTTGTGGGAAAACAGAGCAGAAATTGGAATTGGCTCCAACAATACAAGTCATTCTCACACGTATTACACACACAAACTGTGAAAAGGGTCAAATTGGAAATATGTAGTCCTTTTACAGAGAATAATATCGAACTAGATTGGACTTGATCGAGTCTCCCACGGGTGGAATTTTTTCACAATGACGGGAAATTAAAATGGAAGACATTTTGCTACTCACATCAAAACGCATGCTGTTCATGAATACTAAAAGGTTGAAAAACAACATGATCATGGCATATGATTGTGGCCCACATTTCATTATAACTGAAATCTTTACAGAAGCCCCTGATTTGAGTCCTCACACGACGACAAAAAATATTCTTCCTGTACAATTTTGGTTCACCTCCATTCAAACTTATATCTTCAATGCAAAATGGTAGAAGTACGTTATGGCACAGCAAATGTGAAACAACCTTAGTAACGCTACCTCAACAAATCTACGTGGTGCAGTAAGAAGAATAGACTTTTAGCCATTTAATTGTATCTGTTATAACATGATGATCATGATGATGATACAAATTGCAAGAGATAAAGAATGTCAACAGAAAGGACAATATAAAAAGAAGAAGTTAAGGAAGAATGAAGGAATTTAATCTCTTTTCTTTCAGATCAAGTCATTCATGACCAAAATTCCATAGTGTGATACTGTTCTGCCATAGGGGGAAAGAATTGAACCAATACTCGGCTTTAAATTTGTAAAAGTATGAAGGATCGGAAGCAGCTTAAACACATGTTTTTCTTGTTTGTTAATGCCGAATAATTATGATATAAACATGTTAGAACAGCCGAGCATATGACAGTTCAAAGTTTATTTAATGACAATGTTGTCTTTCAAGACAAACACATATTGTATAGCATTTCCAGTAGTGAAATAGACAATTCTCTGAATAACCAGAAAACAAGGTTTAGATCATTCCTGCAATTTTAGCAGTTCTCTGATGTTTTTTCTCTCCATCAAATTTTAAAAAATGCTTCAAAACTGTGAATGCACATGGGTGATAGTTTTTACATGTCGAACATGTCAGGAATGACTTTTTGGCACGATTTAGTATCCTTCTAGAAGAATATTTTCCTTGGATACAGAAAATGGTATCACACTTACCTAAAGTCATGAAAAAAATTATAATCTACATTTTATACTTTGCCGTTGTCAACAGATTGAAGCGGTCAAGGCGATTTATTTGGGATATAGCCAAAGTTTTTGTTGTCGTCGAGAATGTTATTCAGGAAGCACAGACGGTGTGCGACGTTATTGTTGTATCTGTATAAAACATTGTGTTTTTTGTCACCGTATGCTGAGTATCACATGCCGTTTGTTCCCTTGAATATTATGGAGGAATTTAACTCGATATCCTTCAACATATAAAGCGAATTATTACCATACATTGAGCAGTGATAGATGTTATGATAATACTTTCTAGTTTTTGCAACGTATTAGAAAAGAGACCTTTAAATACAGCGCCATGTATTTTATGTTGTTTAATTTGTAAGTCTATCATCGATGTTTGTTAAGTACAGGGAGAGTTTCCTTTGTATACTGAATTATATTACATGTTACTGGGAACGATATAAGAAATGTTAAGTTTTATACTACACCAAACAGCCCTATCACGAAGGGAGGGTGTGAGTCGGGTAGAAGGGAGTGATTGAGGGCAGCGAAGAGGGAGAGCATATGGGTGGGGATCGGTGACTACTCCCATCGCATACATGTTGTAGATGGAGTACATTTTCAATGGTCCTAGGTTAAGTAGCCTTGTTATCAAGTTTGAAAGACAACATACATGAGAATATCTTTGCGTTGGTTTTACATTTAATTACTGTATTCAAATTGAGACTAATAAACGTTACAAGAACGTTTACATGATCGCCACGACTTTATGGAACACCTTGTGTGGAAATCAAAATAAACTACGGTATTTGTGGTTAGAGAATTAAAAGATAACTTAAAGGATCTGAATGAACATCTGTCTTTCTCGTAGTAGTCTATTTCCAGGTTATACGTTAACACATAATACACTATTTCGCACAGTTTTAGTTAATATATGCATTAGATATTTAGTTCTTTACATGGTGAACTAGCCTTAAATATTCCAATATTTGACAGAAAACATCACTTTGGATTGTCATTAGAATGTTGGTGAACTGGATTGTCAAAAGGTTTTTTTTTTAATAAAAATTAAATGTAATTTACATTTGGTGATAATTTTCTCACTCCAATTATGTTGTATTACTTGTTCTCTGTTTTTTTTTTATTGTTATAGATTATGTCTAAGTAAATAAAGAAAGACAAACCAAAAACGACAAAGCTATACATTGAAAAGTATAAATATTTAAAAGACAATCAACTAGAATAAGAATCAGTTTATTTTTAAAAGTTATAGAAGATTTCTCTGCATCTGTATTGAGTTATTCCGCTAGTAATATCGGCCTTTAGTGTTATTCGTATGATCGGGTGAAATTTTAGATTTGCCTGTCGCACTTTGTCTAGAATGCAGCCTAAATTTGGAGCTATAATGTCAAAAAACCGAATAAATGGAAGAAAAAAATACAATTACTTCGTGCATTTGTCTTTATTTAATAAGGCATTTATGCAGCTTTTGATTTTTCTTATTTTTAGTCTGGATTGATTACACAAAGACTAATGAAACATCTTACTACCTTTTTCTTTTATTATGATTTAATAACGTCTTTTCCATTGGAAAGAGACTTTCAATCCTTTAAATCTTCTAGTTTATTCAAATTACAGTTTTTGTAATAACAATATTAATTTTAAATAATACTCTCACAATAATATTGGTTGAAATTATTATCACTAAGTCGCTAATGATTGCTAGACGTCAACGTCGTTGCACATTTTTAATTATATTTTACATTTTTCGTTGCACGTTAATTAGAAATACACAGTGAAACAAGTCGCACACATTCGACAAACAATGCAATAATTAATAAGTGTTTCATTTTAACTCACAAGAATAAAAAAGAAGTAAAAACAGCTCATTGTTCATAGAAGTACGTTAAACGAAAAGCTATTTTATCGTTTCTTAAATATATGTATTGAATGCCATATGAGCATATCAGGGATGTGCACATTTTCTGTTACTGTTTTAGTTAGCTAACGATATCTAAATATATCTCAATTAAGTTTCCCATTCGGAATCAAAATCTTCTTTTTTCCTTTTAATTTCCCTCTTATCTTGGCAATGTGATATGACATTAGGTATGCGTCAGTATCAAGGAGTTACCTTTGGTCAAGTTATATTACTACTCGACATAATCATTAAGGAAATCAGCCTCATTTAACTGTCACTTAAAAAAAAAATCGACAGAGTTTTTCTTTACAAACTTTATCATTTCAAATAAAATAAAGGAACATGTCTTACATTTGTTCTGCTCTAATATCCTTCATATTTAAAATAACGGAATATTGGGATTATATTTCTATGGAATCTCCTACAATATATAGCGCAACTGTACGAAATGAGAAACACAAAAAGAGAGAAAAATTAGAAGCTAGCCATTTAAACCGCCGGAGACATTTTCATGATCGCGTATCATACCATGCTTTAATGTAAGAATTTAAAACCAGAACATACTGCATGAAAAATAATATTTGTTATTTTTCTGGCTCTGTGGAAGTATTTTATCTTTGATAATTCGTTCTGCGATAAATCCGTGTAACCTAAGTTTTCTATTTTCTGCATTACTTTAAGTTTCCATAAATTAGTTTTAAATTAGATTGACGTGTACCCCAGTTAGATTTATTGTTATTCAACTTTGTTTCCTTGAATAATATGATATTTTCAAAATACATTTCAAAGTACCTTTATTTTTGTTGAAGATTGTTTTTTTCAAACTTTGGCACACATATAACGATATCTATTAAAGAGATCTCTATGAGCATGTAAAGGAAGTAAATATTTAGGTGCTCTTTAGAAATTTATATCTGAAACTTTCGTGTTTGGATGATAGTTCATACAATATAATCAAACGTACAACTGAGCATTTCTTCTAATTTGATTAAACCTGAACAACATTTTTAAGTTATAGATTTCTAATATAAAGGATGAACCTTGTCATGAAAGTTTGCTCACTGTAGTTACCCAATTAAGCATCTTTGTGATTGGATTATCACATAGAAATTGTTTTGTTTTAGATTAGTTAACGCATATGTTGCTTTAATGTATTCATCAGGAAAACTTGGACAAAGACGAGCAATAAAATGTCTGTTCGGAAATCATATCAAAATAACAGAGCTGACAAAGGAAGTTGCCTTTACGCAGATGAAAACCAAGTTATTCGTAGGTAGTTTATATCGAAAAATAAAACCAAGGCATTATAACAAATATAAAAAAAAACATTGAAAACATTTAACTATACAAAGCTTACCGAAAATCGCTCTGTTTCAAAAGGGAATCTCATGATTGGATTTTTAACAAGAAGAACTTTTGTTTTTTAAAGTTATTGTATAGTGTTTTAGTTATCGCTGAAATAAATTAATTTCTTGTTTTTAGTTATCGTACTCGTAGCCAATATTATGGAGTATACATTTATGAGCTAGAATGATTTACATTTGAATTTAAGCTCACTAATTTTTAATATGAATTCAGTGTTGTAACGTGTTGATATGGATCTGTGAAAGGTAGGATTGGCTATTGGAGGGAAACCTTGTGAACTGATGTGCTGTAAAGGATATGTTGGGAACGATATACTCATAAGTTTGAAAAAAGGATTAATTTTTCCTGGCCTTATCACGAAACTTGATTGACTTTGAAAAATTGGTGTGTAACGAAAACACGTTTGAGATGTATGAATGAGCTTTTCTTCTAAGTATTTTACATGTGAGCAAATTTTAAAGATACTGTAGATAAGCAAAGAAGAACCGATTAGAGCTAATCTTTTGTTTTTATTCCAATATATGTGGTTAAATTAAAAGACGTTTCGTTATTTTTATCGAAACACTGCTGTCTTTTCGCGAAGTTAAAAATTCTGAGTATTTCTAATTGAAGGCCTTCTAACTGTAATTTATCAGTATTTTTTATCGATATTTTCCTATTATTTCGAAGACGCTAACTCTTCACTTTGTCACATAATTTAATATTAACAGAGTTAGCTCTACAACACATTGATGCAACTTATGTTATTTTTTCGAAACAGAAAATATTCAATGGAGTAAAATATAAAATATATTAAACAATAGAAAGACTTACCATTTCTGTTCCAAACGAGTTCCAAATCGTCAAAACAGTCAAACAAACTTTGAAACACTTCTCCATGATTTCGAGTTTGTATAAATGAGACGCGAAAATATATACGATGATGTGCAAGATAGCAAATGACACAGGGCATCTATTCTGATGTCCAACACCATATTAAAATGACCTTAGTAGTATGGATGTCCATTAATGCCATCATTTTATTTGAAATATGATTTGGTGAACAGCTTATACAAATGTGCTGCACATCTATAGTATTATTGGCTTGTGTGTAAAGAAGACTATTCGACATGCGCAATCCAACTTAATATTATTTACAGCTATATATATCTTGAACTTTCTTTCAATAGTGCAGTAAGCTTCAGTTGCATTATGTTAAATTGTCCTTGTTCCGATCCATACAGCATAACACCTACTGTATACTTATTAACTATCGTGCCTCTAGTTCCAACGACAGCAACGGTATTGCAATTCAATCAATGTTAATGTATTTGGTTTTAAACGAATATTAATTACAATGATCACTTTTAATCTACAATACATTTAGTGTGGTTTATGTTAAAGTTATGTAGTTGTGTGCCAAACGTCAATGCTAGTAAGCCGATGAAATTAGTAGGAATGTTTATTTACTTGTGCTGGTTAAGCTGCTATTATATATACTTTTAAGAAACATTTATGAGAGATTATCTTAGCAAAGTTGCTTCGCTTTTGGTTGGAAGGCAAATTAAAGAAGTATCGAAAAGACAGGAACTGATACTATAAATTAGCACTATATTACATGCATGAACTAGTACAATACATCTTATATACCGCGAAATGTACGGTATGATCTATTTTACACTATCAATATGTATGTACAAATATCTAATTTACACAGTTTGGAACATTCCAAGTTTTGCGGCGTTATGCTATATGAATAATACTTCCTTGTTTTATGATGCCTACGTCAAATCCTGTTTGCGGAATCGAGTATCCTCACATCTGATTGAATTAACATGTCAGCTGTTTCACTGGGCTTTGACTCATTTTTTTTTATTGACTGTAAGAATTACATCAATAATGACTGTACATTATCAGGAAAGTTTACATAAGATATTGAATCAAAAGAGAATGTTTTGACATATGAAAAGGTACGTTGATATTAGATTTTTCTTTGATACCAATTTTAAATGAAATTTATATCTGTTAACCAGCAGAGTAGAGCTACTTTATAGGCGTAGCTATAAGTGGTTCATTTAACAGTGACCCCAATTCTCAGGGGGTCCCGAGGGTTGTCTCCCAACAGTTTTAGCCAACGGAGACAACTGCAACTCATGTTTTTGCATGAATGATTCATTTATTGCCAGCATGCCTATGCCAATGTATTATTTCGATGACAGTGACGTAGCCAGAGGTAGAGGAAAAGCTGTCCCTTCCGCACATACAAAACATTTTCAGGGACGTAAACTGGGACGGCAAGGAAATTTAACAAAAGAAAAATAAATAGCTATCATAAATGATACTGGATAGGCTACTTTATGTTACAGCACGGCGTTAAGTGCTTCTCAGAAGGCTTCTCTCTTTAGCGATATGCCTATTAAAAATGTTGACAACGGAGACACTGTCAGTCATGATTTTGCATGAATAAATATATTAGTACCAGCATGCCTACGCCATTCTATTATTCAGCTGACAGTGGTGTAGCCAGAGGTAGAGGAAAAGTTGTCCCTCCCACACACACAAAACATTTTCAGGGACGTAAACTGGGACGGCAAGGAAAATGGTTAGCATTCTATAACACACAAACGCAAATTCAAATGGATTTTATATATCATGAAAACGATGGAATTATTTTGCTTCTAAGCACTCTTACCTATTCTCCAAGGTAAAGGGACGCTCGTCCCCTTAGGCCCCACACCTCTCCTAAGATCCCTCCGCAGTACGGACGTCCACCTAAAATGTGAACTGAATTTCGTAACAGGGTGCACATACTGTACATGTTCATGCACTTACATATCAGTACAGTCGTTAAGTCAACCTTGTATAGTAGTTATGCAGTAGTTCACGCAAATTCTGTGAAATAGTGCAGTATTATTAATCGAAACTTGTATTGCAAATGCCAGACATGCCAGAGATATAAAACGAACAAAATGAAATTGATACACTTCTCAACTATAGCGATGCATTCCACGGCATAACTATCTTTTAGCTAACTCTTAGAATTGTATCAGGAAAAAATACATTGGTATGTCAACCAGTTGAACTTTTCGGATACATTGGAGATAAGAAATGAAACTTTTAATACAAGTCGAAAGTTTGAAATAAAATGTCGTACTTTAAGTTGTGAGCATAATCAGTGGAATTTTGTGAGATAATATAGTTGACATTTCAAGATAATTCTTGATACAATACGTCAAACTTTGGAAGTATACCTCGTATTGCCGGGCTGACTATAGTTACACGTAAAGAGAACAGGATATTCCATACAAGTGACGCGGAACATAAACTATATATTGGATGTTATACCTGGTTAGCTTACTCTTCGATATATGAATTCTCGTAGGCATTGACTTCGAAAGCCATAGCAGATTGGGACAAATAAAGATTGAAACACATTTGGCAACTTCTGTGTGTGAAATCGACTCTCGTATTAAATCAATCATTGCATGTGAAAACAAAAAGAAACAAAATACACTATAATATTTCGTAATCGCTATGTCGACATAAATTGTGTCGGTCTAGTCGTTCTCGAATTGAATCTACATTCTCCTTAAAAAAGGAAGGACTAACGCCCCTGTAGTTACATTAGAAACAACCATATCACACGGAACATATTCGTTTTGCTGAATTAGGACTGAAAGTTGCGCAAAATAATTCAGATAAGTTGACATAACATTTAGCTGACTTGAATCTTCTATGACAATCATCAATTAAAACACTTACATTAAATCACATCCAATAATAAATATTCATATATCAACCTTCTATATCGATACTTTCAGAGCAATATCTATGTATGTCCCCTCCATATAAATGAATTAACTTTCAAAGAAAGTTTAAACTTGGGAAACAACGGTTTAAATTCCAACCAGTAAAATGCAGATTAATTTTCAAATGTTTGAGGGATGTGCAATGTTATGGTTATAATAACAGGGACTATATCATCTTTGTTACACCATGTTTAATGTAATAGGCTATCATAAATAGCAGTCCATCAGTGTGTAGACATGGAGGTAGATTAACATTATTGATTTTTTAGCGTCATGGCCACTGTACATTGTCACATGGTTAGTGGTTTAATCCTGTACACTCGAAGAAAAATTCTAATTTTGGTAATTGTTTTTTACTCCTAATTGTTTTTCCATGTTTTAACATTGCAGGAGAAAAACAGAAAAGAATCACAAGGGAATTGAAAGTTGCAATTAAAAGGGGAAAAATAAGCTAAATTGGAAATTATAAATAAAGTTGAAAATATATTTTGATCGAATGGTATTTGCGTCTGTAACCTTTGTAGTTCAGTCACGTGGTCCACCGACTGAGCTGTCCAGCTGTTAGTTGGAGGTGAACCAAACAAAGCCATGTTGGGTCTCAGTCAGAATATTACATAAATTGTAATACTAGTGTCATTTTTGTTTTCACTTATCAAATTTGAAATAAATTTAATTGATTTGTTGATCCGTACAGATTTTATAACCTGGCATACTGGCATTACTATGCAATTTAATTACACCAATTTACATTTTAACCAGTGTTTTATTGACATTTGAATTGAATTATGTTAATTTTGTAATAACATGTTGTTGAAACTAACTAAACAAATCCCCTCCCTAAGTTCCCCATCTCCAAACTCCTACAAATGCTTTGAGTAAAAGTGGCATCATTTTGTTCAAGAAGTTTTGTTGAGTTTGAAGTTGACATGATTTTAATTTATAAATGGGGTGGCTGTAAGGTTAATGCCAGAAGATGATGCACCATTAGTCTACTGGACCAACCCAATGCACTGACAGGTTAACCAACTGTTTGCAGTTTGTTATTGTTATGGGAACAAACTGTTTGCAGTTTGTTACTTTTATGGGTTATAAAATTCACGTTATGTAAAAATCTTTAAAGTTATCATATATATTTTAAATGTTAGTTATCTTTCAGATAGTAATCATATAAATATTCCATTTTATCATAAAACAGTCGTCAGCAACGGAAGAAGATGTCTTGGAGCGTGAGAGGCAAAGGGCAGAAGGAATCACTCCGACTGAGTTAAAAGGAGGACATAACAAAATTAAGACAGAAATGACTTCTGGATCTCTAACCATTACCATCTGAGTCAAAGAAGCTTACATTAGTGAGTGGACTAGTAACATGATATTTCTGATATCCATTTTGGTCAACTTGATATCGAGAGATAAGGCTTTAATTCTTCAAGGATCATAGTAAGCTAGCAAACAAGCCGGGTTACTTTGTTTGAAGACGGAGCTGGATGAGTGATTTAATCAACGTTCTGCTTGTGCAGTTAAACATAATTAAAAACATGTTCAAAAAACAAAACACGTTAAGGTGCATAATTTCATACCTTTTTTTTTCACTTGGAAATTCCATCAGATGTTTCAACGATGTCCTCTTCAATAATTACATAAGAATATTTGGTGATCAACCCATGATACAGATATGCTACTTCTGAGAATGCCATGTTGATAAAACTAATATCAACTCATAGCAACAGTTTGTCAAGTTTGCTGGAACGAGAAAGGACTGATATGACAGCGCCCTCTGTTAATTTTGTTTGCGACTGGATAGTCCCTTTGTTATTGAACACATTCAAGACAAAGTTGTCAAACTGAGAACAAATCTTGTACTTAATATGTTAATTTGTTACAAATTTACCAATTTACAAACTTAACAAACGAGTTCAATTGATCTCATTTATTTATTAATGTTAATTTGTATTATTTATATACCTATAATGATCCTATAATTCTCAGTATCCTCATCTTAGTACTGATTGCTAACATTTTACGTCAACCTTGATCTGTGCATAGTTTCCAAACTTTATTACTGTTTGGTGAATTAATATTTGGAGATGTTAGTGGAAAGATGACACCGTCTTTTATATTTTCTTCAAATCAGAGGGGCAATTTAGAAAGTAATTTTATCATTTAGTATGTGTTGTCTCACTATAGACGTTTATATAGGCGTTTTGTTTAATTAACAATATAAATAATTAACTTCATTTTGTGTAGCATATTGTATTAAGAACCTCATATCTTAAGATTTATAGATTTATTTAAGACTGTTTACCAAAGGAAGCTTAGAATAAGTGCTACAAGTTTTCTGATAAATCAAGTCAAATAAGGGGATGCGACTTTTTAGTACCAAAGATATTTTGATGTTGCTATTTTCCTTAAAAAAAGCAATGCAATTAGTAATTTGTCTGTGAACTTAGGAACACATGTTATGGTATATTTGAGTTTAATTAAAATTGATTATTATTTCCTTAAAAAAAAGGATATTCTCGAGAGAGGTCTGTAACAAAACTAGCCAATGTGCACATGCTATGCTATTGAATTGGCATTGTTTCAGAAATAATGATCAAACAACCAGGGGTCCTTGAAGATAATTATTGCAAGACGAAGAACATATCAAACTTCCATATAGAACATTCCCTACAGATGGATCTTTGCCGCACAGGGGAGCAAAACAGACTGCTGATATAACGATACATTATATTGATGCATTAATGACAGGATTTGCATAGTGTTGTGGGTATATGTGACGGAGAAGGATGGAGAGTGGAGGGGTATACGGGTATAGAAATGAAATGAAACAGTTTAATGTAAATATTACTTCACAAAACTGCTTTCTTTGAAACTAAACCCACCGTGTCATCTGAAGATTTAACACACAATGCAGGCAACACTATATATGTCAACTAATCTATGTAGAAAAATATCTTTCAAATCCTCCCCCCCCCCCCCCTCCAACAAAAAAAGTTGTGAGAAACTGAAAGAAGAGCTTCAATTTTGTTTAGGTCATGATGCTCATAAGTATACTCATATTTAAACTGTTGTTGCATGGTACGATAAATTTAATGTCATCATTATATGAGTATCAACTTCACAAGATTACAAACAGAAGAAAGGGCAGAATGTTCGTAACATAATAAATGTTAAGCGTTAAACATCATTTTCTTCAACTGGTTGCTATTTAATTTGCCGTTACTGTATTGTGTAGTCCAAATGTAGCGTTTATTGAGTTTTTAAAGCATTGTAGTAGATTATGTGTGGTTCCTAAATGTTGTGTCTTTTCTTCCGTTTGAATAGGTTCTTTGTTTTGTGAGTAGTTCCACGACAACCCTGATAATGACTTTAATCGTTGTCATCAGGTGACTTCTCGACTGCGCTAAATCTGAAACGATTGGTAAAGATGAAGTCTCCCAGTCCTGATATATGTTTGTCAAAGACACCGAGGATCGTTACGTATCCACTGTCACGCAAATCCTAGTTTTCATGAAACAAATAATATTTTAAAAAAATGGAGGGGGTGGAGATAGACTCCGAGATGCAAAACAATAAAATAAAACTGACAAGTTTACTTTAATTTTTGATTTTTATTCTTTTGTGAGACTCATACTATAATCAATTTGCAAACTATTGATCAACAGCATGCTGGTCAACATTCATAATTATATATCAATTTCAATTCATACTATCTTCTCATTCCCCTAATAATGAATTATTTGTCGAATCGCTCTGTTCTTTATTCGGTTACATGTTGTTCTTCGTTCTTGTATGTCGCAGTTTCTGTGGTAGGACGCTCGAAGATTTGAGCGGAAGGATCAATCATTCTTTTATCTTCTTAGTAAACCCTGCTTTTTGGGCAGTGTTTTCTTGATATGTTTTTGTCTACACCGGCTTTATTTTCATATCTGTGTATTTCAGGCTACATCCATAACCATTCAAACTATAACATTCCCAGAACATATTCGTTCCTCGAGTAGAGCCGTCGTAGTCTGCGTTGAGGTGACTATATGCGCACTGAGCACATTTGCTGTCACCGTCTGGAAATGCCATGCAATAGTAATAATAAGTGGGACGCTTAGTCCGACAATACGAATAACTACAGTGATAATAACGATAGAACCACCAGGCTCCTCTATGTCTCTCAGCACAGTCAAAGTTACTCCATCCATCGTTATCCCGGTCTTTTGTACTGAATTGTTTATTGTTGCTACCAGAAAAACGATTATAACCTGTAACAAACGAGAAAGAGTAAATAAACTGTTCAATTTATAAACTTTGAACGAACCCAACATCGGATACAAGATAGAGGGCAGTGCGTTTTGTCCTACTAAGATGAACACGTCAGTTCCGCAAGTATTTTTTTTTTTGTGTTCAATATTTAAGATATTTAGGATTTAGGATAAGTAGGTATTTTGTCTTTGCAAGGACGCTTTTATATATTTTTTTGTTTTTGTTCCGTTTGAAAAACAGTTCCACAACGGGAGTCATATACAGATGGGGAAACTACTAGATTTGGGTAACTAGAGTCGCTAATATCGCTCTTTGTTTTATATTTATTTATCGGCATTTGTTTACAATACTATTCATTCCTTATTTCTTTGATTGTTATTTCTAAGTTTACAACTGAGTAGTTTCCTACTCTGTCAAAACTCTAGTTACAAATTCCTTGTGTGTGTGTCGGTGTTAAATCTTACAATTTGTTGAATAATATTATGTTTAATTTAATTTGCATAACAAAATGTTCATTTATCCACTCATTCAACCCAGTGCTTATTTTGTGCTTGTACCACATATACTAACTTAGGTTCTCTTCGAACTTGGACAAGGAGGGTGGAAAAAAAGGGGGGGGGGCTGTGTGATGTAGCTTCATATACCATTCAAGTTAGGAAAACAACGTATCATTGAAAGATCTAGTCCTGTGTATTTCTTTAGCTCTTTTAATTAAGGGGACTTGCCAGTATCCCTTCAATAAGTCATATTTACTCACAAATTTTGAATTCCCAATACGATCGATGCAATCATCGAGACGAGGTATAGGATGAGAATCGGTGACTGTCACTGAATTTACTTTCCTATAATCTATGCATAACCTTTGGGATCCATCTTCCTTGGGTACTAGTAATATAGGTGAAGACCAAGGGCTATGACTAGGAGAAATAATCCCGTTCTCAAGCATATATTCAATTTCTTTCCTAACCACAGATAGTTTTGAAGGATTGAGTCTATATGGGTGTTGTTTTATTGGTTTTGCATCCCCAACATCAACATCATGGAACAATACACTTGTTTTTCCTGGAATATCGTGAAGAATACTTGGAAACGAAGAGATTAACCGTTTCAGATCTTCCCTTTCATTCCGCTGTAGGTGACCTAACTTGCTGTCAAGATTGCAAAGAACTTCAGAGTTCGTTTTAGTCACTTTTAAGTACTTTCCCAACAATTCTGTCTCATCACCATTATCCTCTACTACTGACATCACACAAAAATTGTCTTCTCCCCTCTCATGATACGATTTCAACATGTTAATGTGACACAGACGGTTAGACTTACGCCGTCCAGGAGTATCAATAATGTAGTTCACATCACTAATTTTCTTTGCAACACGATACGGTCCAGAGAATCTAGCACGCAATGGTTCACCGTGTACTGGCAGTAAAACTAAGACCTTTTCCCCAGTCTGAAAACTTCTTTCTTTTGACTTCTGATCGAACCTTTTCTTCATTCGATCTTGACTCTTTAACAAATTATCCTTTGCCAATTTGCTAGCCTTGTGCAATCTCTCATTCAAATCTGATACATAATCTAGTACATTGACCTCAGCAGGCGAATCTGTCAACCACTTTTCCTTCATTAACTTCAAAGGCCCACGAACCTCATGCCCATAAATTAACTCAAAGGGGCTGAAACCCGTAGACTCATTTGGTGTTTCTCTAGTTGCAAATACCACAAAGTCGATACCTTTATCCCAATCCATCTGACTTTCGTGACAGAACGTTTTTAGCATATTTTTAAGGGTTTGGTGGTAACGCTCTAGTGCACCTTGGGATTCGGGGTGGTAGGCAGATGACGCCGTTTGCCGAATACCTAGTGTTTGCAATACTTCTGAGAACAACCCGCTCATGAAATTTGAACCTCGATCATGTTGTACTTCCCTAGGAAGTCCAACTCTGGTAAAGAACTTCAAAAGTGCATCAGAAACAGATTTTGCCGAAATATTTCGAAGTGGGATTGCTTCAGGGTATCTGGTAGCCACGTCTATTATCGTCAAAAGATACATAAAACCGGACTTGGTTTTGGGGAGTGGACCAACACAATCAATGATAACTTTATCAAAAGGCTGCCCTACTGCGGGGATAGGAATGAGGGGAGCACTCTTAATTTTCTGGTTTGGTTTACCTACAATTTGGCACGTTTTACAACTTCTACAAAACTCACTTACATCTTTATATAACTTTGGCCAGCAGAAGTGCCGCAGTATGCGATCTCTAGTCTTCCTAACGCCTAAATGACCTGACATTGCATGGTCATGAGCAACCTGAATGATCTGAGCCCTGTACTCTGACGGGACAACAATCTGATGAAAAATTAGCCATTCTTCATTGGCTGCTATTTGTGGGTGCCGCCATTTTCGCATAAGCACCCCAGACTTTGACATATAATACCCTACTGGTATCTTAGAAATCTCCTGAACAGTATGAACCGATTGCAGAAGTTTCTTGATTTGATCGTCAGCTTTTTGCCTTTCGATCAAGTGTTGTTGATCTAAAACCAATGGTTTGACAACATCAGCATTTTTTGCTGGATTCTTATTAAATTGATTTTGTCGAGATAAATCATTAAGATTTTCAAAGAATGTTCCTGCCAGTTGGAAACATTCATCACCTGTTGGAACATTAGTATCATTCACATTAGGTGCTTTAAGAGCCATAGAATTAGTTGTTACACAAGCCGGAAAAATACCAGGAAATTCTGTTAACAACCGTTCTGTTTCCTCATTAGACTGAGGTTGGTTACATACATGGACACAGGGGGAAGTGTGGACTTGGCCACCAGCAATATCATTGCCAAGGAGAAAATCTATACCGTCGACCGGCAACCTCTCTACTACTCCTATCTCGACTACCTTAGAGACATACTCACAATCGAACTGAAGTTTAACGAGGGGGGCTCTCACGGTATCCTCTCCCATACCCCTTACTAACACATGTATTGGACTGGTTTCTGCGCCATGACTTGGCGAAAACACATTACGCAACATCAAAGAACGTGATGCCCCAGTATCCCTCAATATATGAATTTCTGAAAAATCATTAGTGCCTGTCCTAGTTACAGTGCCAACTGACATAAAATTATCGTAGCCATGTGGTTTGAGATTTGCCCTAATTTTCTCAATTTGACTACTAGAAAGCTTGCTTTTCGAAAATATGCTATTGTCCTTAACATAGTTCGGTTGAATGAGTGGGGATCCCATAATTAACTTTTGTTTACTGGCAATAAACGCCGTTGGCTTTTCAATTTCTCTCAACTGTTTGAAACAACTTTCATAAACATGGCCAATTTTGTGACAAAAACTGCACGTGGGCCTATTTCTGGAAACTGCATTTCCAAAACTACCCCTTCTTGTGTCAGAATCATTGCCCTCTCCTGATCTCCCATATTTGCCCTTTCCTTTGAAATAATTTGGAACTCTGGGATTCTGGGATTGACTAAATGAGCTCTTGTGAACCAGCTCATAATCATCTGCAACAATGGCAGCTTTCTCCATTTGCTCTACCCCCCTATCTGAAAGATGAGTTCTAATCTCCCTTGGAAGACAGTTACAAAATTCTTCCATCAAAATTAACTCTCTTAATAGCTCAAAATCAACTCCAACTTTCTTAGAAGCAAGCCACTTATCAAATAGTTCCGATTTTGTTCTACTGAATTCTACATGCGTTTGATCTGGACTTTTGCGTTTTGTATTTCTGAACTTTTGATGATATGCCTCTGGTACTAGCTGAGAAGCATTTAAGACTCGTTCTTTGACTTTTAAATAGTCTGAACCTACAGAGTACGACAATGACGTGTAAACGTCTTTTGCTCTTCCTGTGAATACACTATGAAGCAATGTGGTCCAATATTTGTTAGGCCACCCTAACTTTCTCGCCAAATTTTCAAACGATGTAAAAAATCTGTCTACGTCATTTTCATCAAACTGAGGAACTAGCCTTATGTTCTTAGAGAAATCAAAAGACGATGAAGATTGCCCTATGTGACTTTTCGTTTCCAGCGTTTTAAGAGCCATTTTATGTTCTAATTCCTTCAGTCTAAATTCGTTCTCTATCTTTAACTTTTCACTTTCACGTATCTCTCTTTCGTTTTGCAATTCTAGTTCCCTAATCTTCAATTGGATTGTTAATTTCTTTAATTCTTCACTTTCTTCACTAGATTTTGGCATATCCTCCCCTTTTCCTTTGATGAAACCCCATTTTAGTAAATGATTACCAACTATACGATTCAACTGAGGTTTCTTAGCAGCTGGAGGTACTACGATACTAAGGTGCTTAGCTAAGTCTAGGAGATTATCTTTGGATAAATCATCTACATTCTCTATAGTCAATTCAGTCTGTGATACAAATGCTTCAGCCGTGGTAAAGGCCATAGCAAAATATAAATACACCGCTATAACATACATATAGAAACACTTATAAGACAAGAGACACTAATTAGATGCAAATTTTGCTAATGTGGTATTTTTGAAAAATTTGCAAGTTTAGCCAATTTGTTCGTTTCCCGGATAGGCCCCCAAATAATATCTGTTACGAAGTCCAGATATCATGGTTTGGGAAACGAACACAATAAGGTAGGTTAGAGAGGTTTTGTTTTAAAAGAATCTAATGCGTGTCTCTTGGTAACAAAAATATATAACTTAGCATAAATACATTACATACCTTAATACTTAAAGTTAACTTAGCGCGCACGCAAGGTACCTCGGCTACCGCTGGGCTCTCCGTCGGGGTGTCAAATCCCAGGGTAGTCTGTAACCGTAGTGCGGGTGTGTCTGGAAGCTTCCGGAAGGCGCTTTACGTTAATAACAGCTCCGGTATAGAGAACAGGACCAGGTAAGGTAAATGATAAGTTCAGAAGAATGGTATCCAAAAGAGAGTTAAGAGTAAGTCGCACACAGCGTGGTTGGCATGGTGAAGAAAGGCTGGAACGGAAAAGGTAGGTTTTGTAAGGGCTATGCAGACATGGTTGTTTTACGTGGTGTGACGTACAGGTTGGTGCCACTGGGAGAAGAGACCGAGCCACTCCTTGAAAACTAATTTATATGACATTCGGTGAGGTTACTCGACCGTAGCTTAGAACTGCACTGATTGTGCTCTACGTTTACAAATTAGCATAATAATACACCATTTAATAATTGCATAACATCAATTAGCGTAGTTAACCTTTAAAGTAACATGCTGCATCATAACACAAGCAGAAATATTAAGAATATTGTCAACTTCTCATTCAATTTGGAATATGTCATAAATATTCCTTTGCATTATAAAATGAAATGTTTTGTAGCTTAAAGCTTCTGAGTTTTGCTATTTTAATATGTGTTATCAAATACTGTAAATACACATGTGATGGGGGGGGGGGGGTGTAGGGGGCAGTGGGAGGGGAGATGTTTCAGCGATTAAAAGAACAGTATAAACACAGACATCTCTTTACCTTTAATACATGGCAGAGAATATAATGAAGATCTGCTCCCAAACATAAATCACAACTGAGGGTAAAAATAAGGGTGGTTTTCATTTCTGCATTAAGAATTAAATAAACATGATGTTAATTGGCCAGGAAGAAGCTTTCTCTACTTCATGTTAGATTAAGCTATTATTCCATTTTAACATTTCTTGATTGTCGACAGGAGTTGATCTTGGCAGGAACTCTTTTGGATTCATGGAAGTGAGGAAAGCATTCCATTATGCCTACCAAGTGCTCACCCAAGCTGTTGTACCTCACATAGACCAAGATAGTAATGGTCATAGGTCAGTGAAATGCCAGAATTTTGTCTCCTTTTTTGCTTTTCCTTCACAGAACTTCTGGAAAATATCAGGTAAAGCTTCCATGTGTTTCAGCCTCCCCCTCCCCCTTCCTTCCCTACATTACTTTTGATCTATCTGTCAAGTTGTAGCATAGTTTACCTATCAGGGTATATTTCTTTTGTCAAACAGTCAGGCCCAAATGAGGCTGGTAAAAAGACTTTCTTTATAACCTTAACAAAGTATAGCGGTACACAATTTTGACTGAAATTTACATATACTCGTTGTTTTGAAAATTTACTGTCAAAAGGTATCGTACCAACAAAGGGTAACCATTACTGCTTGTCATATTCAGTAAGAAAAAATTGTTGATTGAGAAAT
This sequence comes from Apostichopus japonicus, assembly GCF_037975245.1. Taxonomy (NCBI): domain Eukaryota; kingdom Metazoa; phylum Echinodermata; class Holothuroidea; order Aspidochirotida; family Stichopodidae; genus Apostichopus; species Apostichopus japonicus. The sequence goes on from NC_092569.1 coordinate 35,444,528, forward strand.
GTTTACATCTAAACAAAATAGATTGGTCTAATGGTCGCCTAACTGATGCACGCATATGAGTGCTGCATAGCCTAATGTTAGGCCTAGCTATCCACCCTCAAGCACTGGTTATGGCGTGTGCCAGTCGTAGCTGACAATGTCGTCTATCAGAAAAGCTTTCTCATGTTGCAATTTACTTTCATATTGCTAAAAGAACAGTAAATAGGAGATACCAAAGTCAACAAACTTTGTTTTTTTCCAGTATTTGCAATTCACATTTCGGTTTTTCCGGGTTTTTCGGTTTTCTTAAAATAAAAAATAGTAAAATAAAAAATAGTAAACCGGTTTACCGTGCAAGCCTACCATTATGCCTACCAAGTGCTCACCCAAGCTGTTGTACCTCACATAGACCAAGAAAATAATGGTCATCAGAGATGCCAAGATCAGATGTTTTTTAGGCGGGTGAAAATTGTCTGGTGCTGTTGGTTACGTACACCATCTAAGCGGAGCGCCACCATGGGTTGGCGCGAAGCGTACAAGAAAATTTTGGGATCTTACGGCCCCTCAGATGGCCGGAAACATCACTTCCAGGGTCATCTAAGCTGAATCTATACTGTCTCCATACTTGTATTGTGTCTATTTCTTTTTTCATTCCAGAGGCAAAAATATCTTGAAATAAAAAAAATCTCTGAAATTTTGCGGACGCTTTAGCGTTCACGTGTGTCGTAACGGTATTATTTTTCACGAATTGTATAGGTAACGTTGCTTTCAGCCGGGCATATTTAGCACGATCGGCTTTGAGTAATTTCCGATCCTGGCGGTTCTGAGATAATTCGCATTTTGGTGTGATGAAATGAATTTCACGCTAGCAATGATACACTTTCACAGGAAAAACTCTGTGGGCCTACAATGCGGGAGATTCTTCAAAAATGCGGGAGTTTATTGGAAAATGCGGGAGATTCGGACAGGTGGGCGGGTGAGCGGGAGACGACCCGAAAATGCGGGTGACACCCGCCCAAAGCGGGTGCCTTGGCAGCACTGGGTCATAGGTCAGTGAAATGCCAGAATTTTGTCTCCTTTTTTCTTTTGCTTTTCCTATATATTTCATATCATATTTTACCCATCAGGGTATATTTCTTTTGTCAAACAGTCAGGCCCAAATGAGGCTGGAAAAAAGACTTTCTTTATAACCTTACCAAAGTATAGCGGTACACAATTAACTGTCAAAAGGTATCATACCAACAAAGGGAAACCAATGCTGATTGTCAGATTCAGTAAGAAAAAATTGTTGATTGAGAAATGTTTACATCTAAACAAAAAAGTGTTGATCCTTAACCTAGATCACACTAGGTTGCCTCCAGAGGTACAGTGTAAATATTTCATTAAGCAACATTAGTCATTTCCACTCAGATTGTCCCCGAGATTTATTTGTTCCATTTTCTTTTGGTTTTGCTCCACACAGCATCCTCGATCGCATTATAAGGGTAACAGACGAAGTGATGGACCAAAGGTTATGGGTCCAGCAAAATTGGGCCCAGAAAGCAATGGCTATGTATCCACACAAGTTTTCCATACATTGTAATATACCTCAACCAGATGCCTTCTGTTTACCTGACACGGCCTTGAGGATAGCACAGCCAATCCGCCCAGTGAATGCTACAACCATCATCCTTGCTGACAGTTCTCAGAGAAATAGCCAAGAGACAGGATCTTGCCAAGAGGTCAACAAAAAAAGTGCAATGAACCCCACTGCTGCCACCAATATGTCCAACTCAAACGATGTCATCAACAACAAAATCACGTCTATATCTTCTTCTTCCTCTGGTGAAATTGTGTCTAGTTCCAGTGATTCTGTAAGTTGTCTGCTCAATATTGCAATTTAATCCACTCCTCTCAAATACTGAAAAGAAAAAAAGACAGGTTCAAAAACATTTGGAAACTTTTTACAGGATATTATAATAGTCTTTGATACAGGTGATGTTATCTTGAATTCAGGTCCTTGCTGTTTTCATTAACTTCACCAAACTTTAAAACCAACAAGATTCCAGAAGATTACAAATTACCCTGGAATTAAAGTGGTAAAGCTTTCAGAAAGGGAAATTTTTGAAGTGAGAGGACGTGGACGTTGAAGTAGATCCAGGGTGTGAGGGGTGGGGAGCACGGTGATAAAATGTCGCAGACTTTTGTAAGCTATGATGATTCAAGTTCATATTTAGAACAGAGACAGGTAAGTATCGTTGTTCATAAAAGCCCTCAGCAGTAATTTTTAGGGTATTTGAGGAGTGTGTAAAGTCACATAACATTTAGTAGTAAAATAGTTGTTCTTAGCTTTCACTGCAGTGCGGTTTTGTCTCTTCAACCATTTGCAGAGTAACAACAAATGTGAATTTTGTGTATTCGGTCAGGAAGGTAACATTAACGACAGGAATGTGAGTGATCCTTTCATTAGCACAAATTCCTGTAAAAGGTACCTCACAGTAACACCAATTAAATTGTCATAAAAAGAAAGGTTTAGATTCATAATTCAAGTTATTTCTGGCTAAATGCAAGTTGATTTTGCTGTTTGCCAGTAGACATAAGATAAGGCACTTACATTCTCAGCCAGTAGACATTAAGAACATAAAGACATTAATTGGGTTACAATCTTCAATAAAATTGAGAATTAGTAGGTCTGGTTTAGATATAGATTAACCCGACCAAACATATATTTCATACTAGAACATTTTAGCACCTTACCCTCACTTCTGGGGCACCGTCCACTAACTCTCTTCCACACCAACCATTCAGAAGAGATGCTATGTGGTTTTGCAGACTTTTTCTTCTTACACCTTGGTGTCCTTTTTTGCCTGTCCTTGCATCCATAATGAATGATTATTTGTTAAAAAATGAAGTGATTCTCTTTGAAATACCTATTTAAGATGAGGGAAGGGTGGGGTGGGGGTTCTGTCTTGCTCTTTTGGTACTTTTTGCCTGTCATATAATGTGCCTTCAAATCTGAATCAGATAAAAATCATTTTGTTTTCCCTTTGTAATTTTCTAGGAATCGGAAATGTCTTCACAAACTTCTGGTTCTTCCAAGGACACCATCGACTCTGTCCAAGGACCCTCTGAAAGGGAGGCTGTCCCTAGTGTTGGACCTGAAACTAGTACTGACAAAGCCTGGACACAGGAAATTAGAAAACCAGTCTCCCATGGGCAGACGTATCACAAACAATCAAAATTCGGCAATCGGTGCAATCATACTTCTAACTCTGTCCGTGGTAACGCAGGGAACTCGCTTAGCAAGCAGACCTCCAAGGAGCGGCAAGTAGTCACGCCTCATATTGAGGTCACCGTCTCATCCAATAACAAGTCTGAAATTCAAACGTCTCTGCCGAAGGGAAACTCCCGAATTTCTCCAGGAGGGACCTCTTCGTCGTTACAGCCAGTGGTATCAAAGACTTATAGAAGCAAGAATTATACCAACCAGCATGGCAAATTCCGCCACAATAGCGGTGGCAACTCAACCCAGAGTGGCAGCAGTGGCGGAGACAATAATAACAATAGCAGTCAAAATACTAACTCTGTAAACAAAAGATTAAAGAAGAAGCATAAAAAGGATAACTCTAAGAGAGGGGCAAAGAACTGAGTCAAAAGAAGAGACAAAAAGTGTCTGTATTTTCTCGGTTTTATTTATGAAAGCGACAAGATTGGTTGGGGGACAAGAAAACCAACAAAGAAGACTATGAAATTGGTAAACAGACAAGACCAAAAAATAATCTAGAAAATCAGCTGTGCTTTGATTAAGGAGGGGAAAAAAGAGTAATGGTGTTAGTTCGGTTTCATGATTTGTGATGTGTATGGATGTACTGAAATGAGCAAAATAAGGAGTTTGGAGTCGATTAAAAGTGTTTACTGTGATTCCAATCTGAAATTCACTCAAAGAGAGTCCGTTTATTCAGTATTAATGTGTTTCTAATCTCAAGGTGAAGCAGATAGTAATCAAACATGTCTACTTTCACACTGTCAGCCTTGTCAACAATGCAATTATTGTTTATATCAAATCTTTTTCTCTCGATGATTTTTTTTTAACTATTCGATAAAGATTTTTGTTTTGGGAGAAAGGAGGTGTAGCAAGGAGTGGATGGTTTTGTTTGGTAAAGGGAGTTACCCAGGAATGATTGGTTTTTTCTTAGCTTTGAGATGTCAATGAAAAATGGAAAATAATATACCATTTAATGACGATATCAGTGACAAAGAAAACATATTTTGTTGGTTTTTTGCTCACCTAGGAAGAGAATATAAAGCATAGTAAAAAGCTTAAAAAAATATTATTAATGTTGTCATACTGTGACAGGAGAGAAAGCAAGATGATGGAAAGTGTGTAGTGTCGATATCAAAGCAAAAACAACTAAAAAAGATAAAAAATGAAAACAGAACTTAAAGACACCCCACCGCCCCTACGCAAAAGAAAATGCCAGAAAAAAAGAAAGAAAAAAAACCCAATTTGACAGCAAACGACTTGTACAGGATGATCACAGAGAAGTAGGAAAGAGATTATACTATTATTATGCAGGAGTTCACTTTTCTTTTAGTAGAGACTTGGTTTTGACAAGATTAGCGGAGGTTAGTTCTAACAGTTTATATTTGTGACATTTTTTATGGCTTTGAGAAGAAAGTTTTATCTGTTACCTAGAGCAATAATTGTGAAGTAACCAAGGGAGTGGGCAAGAGGTACATATTGTTTCTGAAATTGTAAATTAGAGTTGGTCTCCATTTCTTCAAACTGTTCTGTATTCGCCATTTCGACGAAGGTGAATTTGATAGGAGGGTCGTTGTGTGATTATCTGTTGAAGGTTGGATTTTGGTGCATTATTCGGTTGTTAGGTAGTGAAGGTGCCAAGCTGTTATTTTTTTTTCCATTTATATAGGACTTTCTTACTTTGGCAGCTATGCTGATTTGTGTCTGGTTTTTATGAAGGGACTGATAAACATTTCAAAACTGTTGCTATTGGCCCAAAAAATATATAAATAAAATAGCCAAAAAAGTGAAGGGATATAAAATATACAAAGGTTAAATTGAGAAGATGTGGTAATGGTTGGAAACACATTGGTGTACTATAGTAAGGTTAGTTTGAGTGATATGGGAAAGGGTAGGTCGGTGGCAAAGAGGTCCTTTAATCTGTCGTTAGCAGTTACAACAAGATATTTTCTTGGTAGCATTATTGCTGGGCAAGTCGTTGCAGACAATCAAGATTCTCCCTCGCTGCCCTATACTTTTCATGAATTTCAAAACCCATGAAACATAAATACTGTTTCTTACTTTTTTCACAATGTACAGGACATGGTCTTGTGTTGTGGATATGTGTGTGTTTGGGAGATGTGGGGTGTGGGAGAAGGGGGATGGGTAGGCATGGGTGGAAGGAATTAGTGATCAAATTAATCCATTAAAGGCATAAAACTTTATAGACCAATTCAAAAAGGTAGTACTTAAATAACTTGTAAAATGGAAATTCATTGTAACAGGGTCATATTAGCTCATGTAATTGACTTCAGAAAGATAAAAAAAATAAACAAAATAATTAAAAGAGCATGAGCAGGAGAAACTAATAATAGAGTTGTAATATTGTTGAGACAAAAAATGTATTTTGTTTATTACTATTTGATATAAGTAAGATCAACCAGAAAAATAGAAGATTTGGGGGGGGGGGGGGGAGTTAGGCATTCAGGAGCATTTTATTGCATTAGGACTCATTTTAATATTCCCCAGTGATCAAAAAAAGTATAATTGAGGCAATGCCATGGCATTCATAGAGAGAATTTGGGATGGCAAAGATTAGAAGATAGTACTTGCTAAGACTTATGACATATAATGCAGCATAACATTTGATTTTTGTTCTGTTTATTATGATTAAACCATACAAGGAGAAAAACACCAGTTGTAACTGTCAAGTAAAAACTATAAAAAAAGTCAGTTTTATTTGGTTTTGCCTGACAGCATTAGACTGTATAAAATGGAAGAACAAAAAGTGACTGAAATAAAAAGGAAATAAATAGAAAAATTCCCACCGGACATTAGGATTTGTTGCATCTTAGTGAGTTACCCCTATTGGTATCCTTTGGTTTACAATTGTCTGTAACCATTATTGCTTCCATTCTGAGATATTAATAGTGCATTCAATTAATACCTTTGCGGCATTTTTGAATATTCATGAAGCACAATAAATAAATAAATAAATAAATAAATAAATAAATAAATAAATAAATAAATAAATAAATAAATAAATAAATAAATAAATAAATAAATAAATAAATAAATAAATAAATAAATAAATAAATAAATAAATAAATAAATAAATAAATAAATAAATAAATAAATAAATAAATAAATAAATAAATAAATAAATAAATAAATAAATAAATAAATAAATAAATAAATAAATAAATAAATAAATAAATAAATAAATAAATAAATAAATAAATAAATAAATAAATAAATAAATAAATAAATAAATAAATAAATAAATAAATAAATAAATAAATAAATAAATAAATAAATAAATAAATAAATAAATAAATAAATAAATAAATAAATAAATAAATAAATAAATAAATAAATAAATAAATAAATAAATAAATAAATAAATAAATAAATAAATAAATAAATAAATAAATAAATAAATAAATAAATAAATAAATAAATAAATAAATAAATAAATAAATAAATAAATAAATAAATAAATAAATAAATATATAAATATATAAATATATAATAATATAAATATATAAATATATAAATATATAAATATATAAATAAATATTTAAATAAATATATAAATAAATATATAAATAAATATATAAATAAATATAAATATATAAAGAGAACGGAATATTATTTCAGTTAGCATAGAGAAACAATGTAACAAGGTAGTGACACACAACATTACAAAGGAAGCCAAAAGATGTATTTTTAAATTTCAGTTAACGGGAATAACAGCCACCTTCTGTTAAGATACGAGAAAGTCTATACGGGATCGATGAACAATCAAGGAGCAATTGGATTCCGCTCTTCAAAAAATCTGTTGTATTTTGTGACTGTGTAGTGTGGTACAGTAGGACGGTAATTCTATGCCCAGTGTACAAGGTATTGAAGACTGATGTTGGGTCTTGTTGTGGCTGTGCTATACCTCGTGCAGTGATCACATTGACATTGTTAGTAAGACAGTGCATGACACTCGCAATCTGTGGAAGTACAATAAAACGGAACGATGCAGTCTCAGATGATGGCTTGCTGCCGACGTTAATTTCAATTTTTTTTTTTTTTTTTTTCAATTTCTGCTGGCAGTCATATTGAAAATACGTTAGCTGTACATCTCAGTTGGCATCGTTAGTGTTTTCAACGTGGAAGTTCACGACCCGCGAAAAACAATGCAGCGATTAGTTATAATTACAGTACATCTTCACTTTTGTTTGCATAACGAGTAGGGTATGTTCACCTTAATTGTAGCAGTTATTCCTTATCAAAAAATTGATAAGGATGTTTTTTTTATCTTCTTGTTTTGGAATTATTGCAGCGATGACCCTTCCATCACATACGCAAAGATATACCAGACCGCGCTGCTTAGGTTCGCGGTGAATAAGAAAATACGGCACAAACGGTAACGAAACGGTGCACATGTGAACTGACAATTTGAAAGGCAGCCTCCTATTGCAATGAGTTAACGTTACCACTGGTTTACATCATAGAGGTATGTTGTGGGCCGTGTGTCTTGGGTACAAGTTGCTTCAACATACTATTCAACTGAACAAGGCTGCATATTTAACCAACATGCTCATATAGCACCTGCGTGTTTTGTTAGCAGGCACGTACCCAGCTTTCGTGGTGTGAGTGGTGTTTAAGGTGGGGGCACATCCTTATCGTGCCAGGAATATATGACACAGAAAAGCACGAGAGAAGCACAGAAAAGTACACAGAAAAGCAGAAGTTACAACGGATACGTTACTAACACTACTACCAAAATGTTACCACTTGTTGTTGTTATGTTTTGGAAGCTTTGCCTGTTCAGTTTCTTTTAAACTCGATTTGGATCCTCTGAAACCAAGATTTCTCCAACGACTCGTTATATTGTTTGTCTGGAACAACTTGAAAAAGATTATTATAAGGCTATGCAACAATTGTTCTGTTCATAATACCCACTATTAAAACTTGGGAACTTTACAATTATCTCAATACAAGTTAGCTGACGGCGCAAGGCATTATCATTCTTGTTTGTATGAAGAAACCTATAATCCCTTACCCCTTCCGCACCCAACACGTGTCTCATGTTCTACTCTCTTACACCGTCACCCGTTAGATAGAAAGTACATTATCTACGGCTTTGAAAGACTAACGTTTGTTTACGGTATGCTTTCATGCACATTTGCACAACAAATCGTGTACGATTTTGTTTTTAGCCGACTTGCCGTGTCATTTTTAGCCTTCCGTATATTTTTGCGTTTGCTGAACCGTATAGCAGTTACGTATAAATTAATGTTTAACAAAATCCAAGATCACAACTTCGTCATAGCTTCACGTTGACATGGGTGGCTGTTTCTTTCGACTTTTTAATCCTTTTCCTCCAGCTGGTAAGTTACACCTGAATCACAGCTTTCGTGTTTTGCTCTTCTCTTTTCTTTCAATAACTTTCCGATTTCTGGAAATTTCAATACTGTATGTTACAGCGACGTAGCCAGGAATTTGAAAGGGGGGGGGAGCACTTTTTGCGATTGATATGGATTTTCAAAGTTGTAGGCACGACTATCTGAGCGGAGCGCCACCATCGGTTGGCGCGGAGCGTACAAGACAATTTTTGGTTTTACAAACCCCCCAGATGGCCGGAAACGGCCCTTCCCGAGTGTTCATTCTGGTTCCCGGGCCTCTTGCTAACTTTTAAACCCCAAAAACAAACGAGTTAAAATAGTACGTAATTCAATACTACATAATGTATTTAAAATTAGCAAGGTACATGTACAGAGTAGTCTTACTTTTCAACTTCTGATACTTGTAAATACAAAGATAGGCCAGAAATGTATTTGATACAACTTTAGCCAGTAATTGTCTTTGATACAACTGTAGCTAGTAAATGTTTAAGTTGGCTTATAAGAGAAGGCGAGAGCTATCCGACGATTGCCATCTGATGCAAATTTCTCAACTGTTTTCTCAACTGAAATATTATCTGCGTTAACGGGTTCTTAACTAGATGTTAAAAAACTGACAAGATCGGATCCTAGTCTTTTTCGGCGGGTAGAGTGTTGAATGAAATGGCACGCAATAGAAATGACAGCCTAGATGACAGAAGAATAGGTCACCTAATTTAGCCATATTCTTGCTACGTTCATTTCAATAGTTTTTCCTGTCTAGACTCTTAAACTCGTCCAGCAAGCCTATGGATTTGAATTATGGGTGTTTAAAAAAAAAAGATAACTTGGCCCAAAAAAAGTGTAGGCCCGGGCCTACAGTGCTACATACTGGCTATGCCCCTGATCATATGATATGATATCATCAGCAGATTTTGTTTCCTGTTTGAATTCTTTCACATGTTCTTTTACATAATATATCAGAAGACAAACATAGTGCTCTTTTACAATTTTTCCAGTAGGATGATTCTTGTTTATTGTCCAATGTCTGGACTTTAATACATTTGAGGAACTTAACTGATGGACAATATAAACTTTCATATTTTGTAATATAGCCAGATATGCAGTGGCCTAAAAACAAATATCGTTATTGCAGTGTATTAGCAGTGTAATAATTATTTATAGGAAGTGCATATCACGTACGATTGCTAGCTTAGCTTCATAACATGCTGTTCGTGCAACAACTTAGGACGAATCATAGAAAGGATGAGAACGAACGTTGTCGACGTTGTTGTGCATACGGTTCGTGACATTCCATAGAGTGAGATTAGGTAGGCAATATGTATTTTATTACGCAGTGGCCAACTGTAGGCTTGTAATAGGCTATAGGCTAAATTTAGCTAATTGCATATGCCAAACTTAGTAAGTAGTTGAATCAGTAGGCGTGAATGTTACTACGATTATAATCGAGTTAACGGAGCTGACGAGTATTCAAGATCAAAAGAGCACTGACAAAATACCATGCAAAAAAAAGGACAGTTTTTAAACATTTTTTTCGACACTGAAAGGGGGGGGGGAGCGGTCGCTCCCCCTGCTCCCCCCCTGGCTACGTCCCTGGTATGTTAAGAGAAATTTTTAAACTAATAACATGTGAAAGGTAAATCATTATTAATTTTTATGCCTTTACGGTTCTACATTTTTGAAAGTTTTTCCAATCCTCTCACTCAGCCAGCAGCCTCAAAGTTCGTAAAGTATAAGATATCTTACAATAGTAAAAGTTGTACTCACATCAGGACCTAAGCGCTGAGGCCGGTGTCACGTGGTCGGCATTCAAGTGATGTAAATTGTCAGTCCCAGTGCTCCTTCGTTCCACAAACATGGATTTAAGAAACACTTTGGATGATGATTTTTTTTTAGAAAGAATGAGGGAAGGAAGGAGGTACCTTAAAGTCAATGTAGGTTGGCTAAGACTTTGGATATTTAGAAATTCTTTTTGAAGTCAAATTCAAATTTAACTTCGTTCTGTGTTTATTCGATAATGTAGCTAGGTTTGTTGCAATGTAGCTTCCGGCAGTTCCCCCCCCCCCCCCCTGCATCCTATCAGGTCTTTCCACCAGGACCTAGAAATACATGCCACATGTATTTGGTGCTTTAAGCGAGATACGAAGAGAAAAAGAAAGACACCAAATTCAAAATCTTCCGGAGACTACGCCCAGTCCGCCGCCTGTAACCCCAACATGAACGATCAGCCTAAACCAGTGGTGCGGCCGTTCCACAGAATAATTTCAGTTTTTCAGGTGCTTAACAGTGCTTGTGATAACTCCAAATTATCTGATTTACTGAAGAATATGACTTTTCATCTCAAACTATTGATGTTTTATATCAAGCATTTGGTGTTTTTCCGTAAAAACTTTAAGATTTTACGAGGAATCCACCAATTTCTATGTTAACATTAGGGCGCTTTTTCGTCTAAGTTGGATTTTCACTTATGGTAATGACGTTTTATAGAAAAAAAACGAAATGTTTAACTCGGAATTGTTCACTCCAAACTCAAAACTTTTATCTCAAAAATATGATATTTTTCTATAAAATGGCGGAGTTTTAACTGTAAAGTTTTGTCGTATTTCACAGTTGAATTTCACCCTTTTTTACATTTTATCTCAAAAATTTACATGTTTATTAGTGACATGATGCAACTTGAAATTTCTATGAATTATGAGAATTAAATGGACTAGTGAATTGTTCATTGTATGATAGTGCAGTATCAACATCCATTTCGATCGAGCTGAAAGTATGTGTTTTGGGATGTTCGAGACTTTTTGAAGCGACAATCAGAAATATCTTGTCAAAAAAAAATTGCCAGCACCCCCTCCTAACCACCCCCTCTCCTCCTCCATCCGGCCAGTCTTTGATCCTTAGTGACGCCCTTACAGCGATAGCTAAAAGGAACGAATAATTGAGTGTTCACAATTATAAGTAACTGGCTGTATAGTGCTTCCTCCTAACTTATAGCTTATGTTAGCATGAACACCTGTCATGATAGGAGTCTACTCGGTCATCAGATCCATCCTCCCAGGGTTCAATCAGTTCCTACAGAGTTTGGTACGCCGTCATGTTTGTTAAATGTTCATCTTATTGGAGGATATGTAAAGCATTAAAAGATTATTCTTACCAGAATTGTAGTACATTGGTATATCATAATCCAAGAAATTAGAAACTTCACTTCAAGTAAAGTGTTAATATTCCTACTTTCTCTTCCAACATATAAAAAATAATCTAGAAAATCAGCTGTGCTTTGATTAAGGAGGGAAAAAAGAGAGTAATGGTGTTAGTTCGGTTTCATGATTTGTGATGTGTATGGATGTACTGAAATGAGCAAAATAAGGAGTTTGGAGTCGATTAAAAGTGTTTACCGTGATTACAATCTGAACTTCACTCAAAGAGAGTCCGTTTATTCAGTATTAATGTGTTGCTAATCTCAAGGTGAAGCAGATAGTAATCAAACATGTCTACTTTCGCACTGTCAGCCTTGTCAACAATGCAATTATTGTTTATATCAAATCTTTTCTCTCGATGATTTTTTTTTAACTATTCGGTAAAGATTTTTGTTTTGGGAGAAAGGAGGTGTAGGAAGGAGTGGATGGGTTTGTTTGGTAAAGGGAGTAACCCAGAATTGATTAGTTTTTTCTTAGCTTTGAGATGTCAATGAAAAAATGGAAAATAATATACCATTTAATGACGATATCAGTGACAAAGAAAACATATTTTGTTGGTTTTTTGCTCACCTAGGAAGGGAATATAAAGCGTAGTAAAAAGCTTAAAAAAATATTATTAATGTTGTCATACTGTGACAGGAGAAAAAGCAAGATGATGGAAAGTGTGTAGTGTCGATATCAAAGCAAAAACAACTAAAAAAGATAAAAAAATGAAAACAGAACTTAAAGACACCCCACCGCCCCCACCCAAAAGAAAATGCTAGAAAAAAGAAAGAAAAAAAAACCCAATTTGACAGCAAACGACTTGTACAGGATGATCACAGAGAAGTAGGAAAGAGATTATACTATTATTATGCAGGAGTTCACTTTTCTTTTAGTAGAGACTTGGTTTTGACAAGATTAGTGGAGGTCAGTTCTAACAGTTTATTTTTGTGACATTTTTTATGGCTTTGAGAAGAAAGCTTTATCTGTTACCTAGAGCAATAATTGTGAAGTAACCAAGGGAGTGGGCAAGAGGTACATGTTGTTTCTGAAATTGTAAAGCAGAGTTGGTCTCCATTTCTTCAAACTGTTCTTGTATTCGCCATTTCGACGAAGGTGAATTTGATAGGAGGGTCGTTGTGTGATTATCTGTTGCAGGATGGATTTTGGTGCATTATTCGGTTGTTAGGTAATGAAGGTGCCAAGCTGTTATTTTTTTCTTCATTTATATAGGACTTTCTTACTTTGGCAGCTATGTGTCTGGTTTTTATGAAGGGACTGATAAACATTTCAAAATTGTTGCTATTGGCCCAAAAAATATATAAATAAAATAGCCAAAAAAGTGAAGGGATATAAAATATGGGAAGGTTAAATTGAGAAGATCTGGTAACGGTTGGAAACACATTGGTGTACTATAGTAAGGTTAGTTTGAGTGATATGGGAAAGGGTAGGTGGGTGGCAAAGAGGTCCTTTAATCTGTCGTTAGCAGTTACAACAAGATATTTTCTTGGTAGCATTATTGCTGTTCAAGTCGTTACAGGCAATCAAGATTCTCCCTCGCTGCCCTATACTTTTCATGAATTTCAAAATGTACAGGACGTGGTCTTGTGTTGTGGATATGTGTGTGTTTGGGAGATGCGTGGTGTGGGAGAAGGGGGATGGGTAGGCATGGGTGGAAGGAATTAGTGATCAAATTAATCCATTAAAGGCATAAAACTTTATAGACCAATTCAAAAAGGTAGTACTTAATTAACTTAATTAACCATTATTGTTTCCATTCTGAGATATTAATGGTGAATTCAGTTAATACCTCTGAGGCATTTTTGAATATTCATGAAGCACAATGATCAGAAATACAACTAGTTTTAGGTTTTTATGGGAAAAAAAAACACTTTTAAAGCTCGCGAGAATGAATTCTTTATAGTACAGGACTTTTTTCTCACATTATTAGTTTCATTATAGTATCTTTGGATGACTTCAAGAAGGACAGTGTACATTGAAAATGAAAAAGTTTCCCGTCTGTAACTCCTCGCTGCCACTGCCATGGAATTTAGCACTGGAAATGTAACATTGATAGGAAGATTAATCATTAAAACACAAAACAATGCACAAAATATTCTACTTTACCAAGGGAACTGGGAAATAAAGACAACAGAATATTACTGTAGTTAAAATGGAGACATAATGTAGAAATGTAGTGACGACCTTTCGTTAAGATACGACAAAGTTTATACGAGATGAATTGACAGGAGTTAAGAAAAACGGTAGAGCTTGTTATCAACTTACTATATTTCGTGACTGTGCAGTATGGCACACAGAAGTAATGATTCCGTGTCCAGTGTACAAACCATTCTGGAATGTTGTTTCGTCTTTGTTGTGGCTGTGCTATACCTCGGCGGAGACAATAATAACAATGGCAGTCAAAATAGTAACTCTGTGAACAAAAGTTTAAAGAAGAAGCATAAACAGGATAACTCTAAGAGAGGGGCAAAGAACTGAGTCAAAAGAAGAGACAAAAAGTGCCTGTATTATCTCGGTGTTAATTTATGAAAGCGACAAGATTGGTTGAGGGACAAGAAACCAACAAAGGAGACTATGAAAGTGGTAAACAGACAAGACCAAAAAATAATCTAGAAAATCAGCTGTGCTTTGATTAAGGAGGGGAAAAAAGAGTAATGGTGTTAGTTCGGTTTCATGATTTGTGATGTGTATGGATGTACTGAAATGAGCAAAATAAGGAGTGTGGAGTCGATTAAAAGTGTTTACCGTGATTCCAATCTGAAATTCACTCAAAGAGAGTCCGTTTATTCAGTATTAATGTGTTGCTAATCTCAAGGTGAAGCAGATAGTAATCAAACATGTCTACTTTCACACTGTCAGCCTTGTCAACAATGCAATTATTGTTTATATCAAATCTTTTTCTCTCGATGATTTTTTTTTAACTATTCGGTAAAGATTTTTGTTTTGGGAGAAAGGAGGTGTAGGAAGAGGTGGATGGGTTTGTTTGGTAAGGAAGTTAACCAGAATTGATTGGTTTTTTCTTAGCAGTGACATGGGAAAAAAAAATGGAAAATAATATGTACCATTTAATGATGATATCAGTGACAAAGAAACCATATTTTGTTGGTTTCTTCTCACCTTGGAAGAAAATATAAAGCATAGTAAAAAGCTTAAAAAAAATATTATTAATGTTGTCATACTGTGACAGGAGAAAAAGCAAGATGATGGAAAGTTTGTAGTGTCGATATCAAAGAAAAAACAACTAAAAAAGACAAAAAGTGAAAATAAAACTGAAAGACACCCCACCGACCCCACCCCAAAAAACACGCTAGAAAAAAAGAAAAGAAAAAACAATTTGACAGCAAACGACTTGTACAGGAAGATCACAGAGAAGTAGGAAAGAGATTATACTATTATTATGCAGGAGTTCACTTTTTATTTAGTAAAGACTTGGTTTTGACAAGATTAGTGGATGTTAGTTCTAACAGTTTATTTTTGTGACATTTTTTATGGCTTTGAGAAGAAAATTTTATCTGTTACCTAGAGCAATAATTGTGAAGTAACCAAGGAAGGTGGGCAAGAGGTACATATTGTTTCTGAAATTGTAAAGCAGAGTCGGTCTCCATTTCTTCAAACTGTTCTTGTATTCGTCATTTCGACGAAGACGAAGATGAATTTTGATAGGATGATTATCTGTTGGGTGATTATCTGTTGCAGGATGGATTTTGGTGCATTAATCAGTTGTTAGGTAGTGAAGGTGCCAAGCTGTTATTTTTTTCTTCATTTATATAGGACTTTCTTACTTTGACAGCTATACTGATTTGTGTCTGGTTTTTATGAAGGGACTGATAAACATTATAAATTGTTGCTATTTGGCCCAAAAAAATATATAAATAAAATAGCCAAAAAAGTGAAGGGATATAAAATATACAAAGGTTAAATTGAGAAGATGTGGTAATGGTTGGAAACACATTGGTGTACTATAGTAAGGTTAGTTTGAGTGATTTGGGAAAGGGTAGGTGGGTGGCAAAGAGGTCCTTTAATCTGTCGTTAGCAGTTACAACGAGATATCTTCTTGGTCACAACGAATTATTGCTGGGCAAGTCGTTACAGGTAATCAAGATTCTCCCTCGCTGCCCTATACTTTTCATGAATTTCAAAACCCATGAAACATAAGTACTGTTTCTTATTTGTTTCACGATGTACAGGTGGTGGTCTTGTGCTGTGGATATGTGTGTTTTGGGGATATGTGTGTCTTTGGGAGACGTGGGGAGTGGGAGAAGGGGGGTGGGTAGACATGGGTGGAGGTTGGAGGAAATTAGTGATCAAATTAATCCATTAAACTAACATATCTCTATAAGACTATGAGTTGAAATGTGTGTGTTTTAATCGACAGTGTGGGAACGGAGAACAAAGTCGTTACTGTGTTAGAAAAGCTTTCTTACCATAAGTAGAAACTTTCAGTATGAACTTGCCAACGACTTCGGCCCCGAACCATGCACAACAGACCAGTTTTTCATCCTGTTCTGGTTGCTAATATATTGTCGAGGTTGAATTGAATCTCTCGTCCAAACTTGTGGTGTCGGTATTACTACAATTTTGGTCGATATCGACTAAAATAATCTTTGAATTTAAAAAAAATTATTACTCAGCCATCTTACATCCTACAACAATTGAATCTCTCGTCCAAACTTGTGGTGTCGGTATTACTACAATTTTGGTCGATATCGACTAAAATAATCTTTGAATTTAAAAAAAATTATTACTCAGCCAGTCAGCCATCTTACATCCTACAACATTCATTTAGGTATTGAAATGTAGCTAAGACCATACGTTTGTGTATAAAACAAATAAAAAGGGGGGTCACTGTGATTTTTTTTAGTGGGTGGGGCTCAAAGGTCAAAGGTCAATCTGAAAATGACGTAATTTGGCTAAAAATCGATGTTCGCTTCATCAAAATCGTGACAGAAAATAAAAGTTGAACAAACCCCCCCCCCCCCCCATTATATTTGGTATAAACCCTAACATGTTTTGAACATATTCTGAGCATTTCAGGAATATATCTATAGAGACTTCTGAGAAAAATGCAAATAACCTTGAAATTTCCTGTAATTTGACAGCAAAATCGTCCAAATCCGTTCATTTTTGAAAGAGATGTCGTTCCCGAACGCTTCAACCTACGAACGTGTTTTTTTTACCCTATTTTAGATATTTAGGCCGCTCACTTCTTTGTAATTGATAGTCTCTATATACGGCTCTGTTGATAGTTATGACATAGCGCCCTCACATTCCTTTGTAAGTCGATAGCAAGCGCCGTTCTTGCGTAATACTGTTTCACTGAATGTTTAGTGTACATTTCAATTGACTTTCACGTAGTGGATATTTTCAAATAGGTCGTGGCTGCACACAGCGTCCCAAATTACGGCCCAATAGGCCCTAAAGATGTGGGACGATTGGTCAGATACCTTGATGAGGTCCAGGACCTTCTGGTCGAACCGGTTTATCAAGGTTCGGTCCTTTGAGGACCCAGAAATTGTAAGTTCAATAGCGTTTTTTACAAAATGGCTAGGCTAGGCCTAACGTTATGCCAACGTTAGGCTGTATTTGTAGAAAGTAAACAAAAGTAAACAACATTTGTACTAACTTAAATAAGTCATAACTCTGTCAATCCTCAACAGATTTCAGAAAATAAGGTATCATCTGAAAGAGCAGCCCCAGAAGAACCTTTATCATACAATTTGAAGTCAATTTTGAAGTCCGTAGTGATTTTATTGTATTTTGGTGTTTTCCAATTAAAATTAAATTGCGACCTAATTTGCATATTATAATTTGCATATATTTGGAATTTTTTATAAAATTATCAATTCCAAATATTGTTCCCTATTGATCTAAATCAACTTCCTAATAGAGAAGTTGTCCCTAACCTTTATAGCCAGCCCTAACAAGATAAGTGCCCCCAGACCCTAATTGTTTTCCCACCCCCAATGCAGTAAAGGGTTAACAGCAGCAAACTTACTTTATAGACCAATTAAAAAAGGGTAGTATTTAAATAACTTGTAAAATGGAAATTCATTGTAACAGGGTCATATTAGATCATGTAATTGACTTCAGAAAGATAAAAAAAAAATTATACAGAATAATTGGAAGAGCATGAGCAGGAGAAACTAATAATATAATTGTTACATTGTTGAGAAAAAAATGTATTTTGTTTGTTACTATTTGATATAAGTAAGATCAACCAGGAAAATAGAAGACTGGGGGAGGGGGGGTGGTAGGCATTCAGGAGCATGTTATTGCATTAGGACTCATGTGATTATTCTCCAGTGATCAAATTTAAAAAAAAGTATAAGGAATTGAGGCAATGCCATGGCATTCATATAGAGAGAATTTGGGATGGCAAAGATTAAAATATAGTAGTTGCTAAAACCTATGACATATAATGCAGTATAACATTTGATTTTTGTTCTTTATGTTATTATGAAAACATAAAAAGAGAAAATACCAGTTGTAACTGTGAAGTAAAAACTAAAAAAAAAGTCAGTTGTACTTGTTTTTTTCCTGACAGCATTAGACATAAAAAATACAAAAATTCCCACCGGACATTAGGATTTGTTGCATCTTAGTGAGTGACCCCTTTTGGTATCCATTTGTTTATAATTGACTGTAACCATTATTGTTTCCATTTAGAGATATTAATAGTGAATTCAATTAATACCTTTGAGGTATTTTTGAAAATTCATGAAGCACAATGATCAGAAATGCATCCAATTATAGGTTTTTATGGGGAAAAAAACACTTATAAAACTAGTGTGGATCATTTTCTTATAATACAGAACTTTTTTTTCTCACATTTTTTTTTAAGAAGGACAGTGTACATTCAAATTGGTACCATTGACACAGTTTACCCTTTGTTGCACTAGAAATTTAACATTAATAGGAAAATTAATTATAAAAACTATTCTAAACTACTATAACTAACTATTCCAGTATGTTTAGGGAACTGGGAAATAAAAAGAACAGAATATTATTTGCGTTAACAGAGAGAAAGAATGTAGAAAATGTAGTAACATAAAAAATCACAAAAGAAGCCAAGTGATGTATTTTTAAATTTCAGTTAATGGGAATAACAGCCACCTTTTGTTAAGATACGAGAAAGTTTATACAAGATCAATTGACATCTGTCAAGCAAACGGATGCCGCTCTTCAAAAACATGTTATATTTTGTGAGTGTGCAGTATGGTAAGGGACGATAATGATTGTGTGCACTGCCCAGTGTATAAATTATTCCCGAATATTGTTTGGTCTTGTTGTGGCTGTGCTAAACCTCGTGCAGTGATCACATTGCCATTGTTAGTAACACAGTGTATCAAATTTTTAATCTGTTGAAATCCTAATCAAAGAATACAGATTCATGATATGTTGAGAGATGATGGGTTACTTTTTAGATGGAAATCTTTATCAACTCAGCTTAGAAGTGTTGTTTTACTTTGTTTTGCATTTTCCTTCATTTTGGTAAATCAATACTCTATATAGATTCATATTATTAACTGCATAATTACCAGCATGTACTACAATGTATTATGTTATACAATACAACCTTCAAATAATTATTCTCATGTTACCATGGTGAGTAATTGGCCAAAAATGGGTAAGGCTATTTAGCATTTTCTTTAAAGTAACCAAAGATATGAATATCATTTTTTTTTTTCATTTTGTTATGATGGTGACCTATGTGGAGACCCTCTTATTAAGAGTTTTTGGGGAAGGATTGAGGTTCGTATAAAGTTAACAAGTCTACTGTGAAAATGCAAGAAAGTATTTGACACCTGGCCGTGATTTCACCCAATTTAATTAACTATTTTTAATGTTTCATGTGATGTGTTGTAGTGATGATGTTTCTACTGAATCAGATGTCACAAATGAATCATGGAAGTAAAGAACCTGTAGATACAAGTTTTATGTGAGAGTTTGACAAATTTGTGATTATCAGAAATTCCATTCTCCAAATTGGACAGCTTGACTAGAAATGCTGTTATATATCCATCCAAGAAGGGATATGTGATGGAAGCTTGCAATATGTGTAAAGCTCAGTTTGATTTGTATGGGTGGGGGGGGATAGTTGGGAAGGATAACTGGGGTGAAGGAAAGCTGGGGAGGAGGGGGGTACGTGTTTGAGTGATGTGAGTGAGGGTAAGTGGGGAGGGAGGGTTAATGATGTGCTGCAAGAGAAAATATGAAAGAAATAAGAAATCTGATAACTACTTCTTTTCAATACACAGTGGTTGGGAAACTTGTTGTATCCTCTTGTGAGAAAGGCATTGGGGTCAATCCATGCCAAATCAACAGTGGCCTCCACGTCGACCCTCTCAGAATCGCCTGAAATTGATATGGTGTCTTGCCACATGTCTCAAAGGATGAAATTGGGCAAAAAAATTTTTTAAAAAATTTTCGTTGCTAGGATACGGCCCCACCTAGCAACCAAATCCGGATTGCATTTTAAGAGCCCTTAATTTGTGTCAAGTTTGGAGGCATTTTTTGCATAAATGTTAAGTATTTTATGTCTAATATTGCAGATATTGTGGAAGACATGTGGCCAGTCTTCGAATTTAGCTAATTTTGAGGAAAATTTACGGTCTCAATTTTTCGTAACAAGTAATTAAAATGGCAGAAAATGAGATAGAGGTCTTTTCTGGCCCTACTTTGAGTGTGCTCTATATTCACAAGCAGAGGCATGTTTGAGTTTTAATTTCCATAGGATCCTTGTCCAGTGGTAGTTGTACGGGAAAAGTGCAAAAAAAAAGTCAAGCGGGTCGTACGTTTTACGAACAGCGCCCTCAAACTTAAGAAATCTCACTTCTGGCCCTAATTGGGGGTCCATTTTGGGCCTGTGGGTATTTTTTTTTTTTTTTAAATAGCATTTTTCAGGAGCGTATTGACCCTATTTTTAAAAACTCAAGTCAAAAAGTTGTGTATTTTGTGTTATCTACTCAAATTTACGACTCGAAAATTGCGAAAATCACTTCGTTCATATGTATGAAAATGCTTGCACAAGCCGAATTGAGTAATTCAAATGACAACAACTTCTTAGCATTAGCATATAGGTGCTTAACAATTAGGAGGGTGGTCCACTAGCATAAGGACTACAAATAAACTGCATTTTCAGGGTCATATGCCCGACGATGCCTGTGAACAGCGCCCTCAAACATCACATTTTACCAATATTTTGGGCTATTTTGGGCATTTCAAGGTCAAATTTGGTCACAATTAGAAGTTTTATTTTCGGTTTTTAATACAAAATTAGTAAGATATGTATAGTTATGATGCACAGAATGAGCTAAAACATCTTTTATATTAGTTATTAATGCTCTGATGAGCAGCTTAAAGTGGCGTATATGAGAGTTACATCAGCTCTACAGAAACATGCTTGCGAGGGCAAACAGTGGTAACATTGTATCTTCATTCAAAGAGATGTTAAACAATATTAGAAATTATTGAAATGTATTTATTAAAAGTGTTCTGTCTAATACTCTTTGACTCCCTCACACCTCCACCCCCCCCCCCCCCTCCCCATAGTGCACTATGCAGATTTGTATATACATACAGTATGTGACTGACTTTTACTGCATAGAGACTCCATAAACATGCATATACTGAATGTTTTGGTATAGTAATCTTCTGCTTAAAATTGTCTGTATGCATGTTACCCACCCCTCCCACCCACAAAAAAAAAAAAAAAATACCCACAGGCCCAAAATGGACCCCCAATTAGGGCCAGAAGTGAGATTTCTTAAGTTTGAGGGCGCTGTTCGTAAAAGGTACGACCCGCTTGACTTTTTTTTTGCACTTTTCCCGTACAACTACCACTGGACAAGGATCCTATGGAAATTAAAACTCAAACATGCCTCTGCTTGTGAATATAGAGCACACTCAAAGTAGGGCCAGAAAAGACCTCTATCTCATTTTCTGCCATTTTAATTACTTGTTACGAAAAATTGAGACCGTAAATTTTCCTCAAAATTAGCTAAATTTGAAGACTGGCCACATGTCTTCCACAATATCTGCAATATCAGACATAAAATACTTTACATTTATGCAAAAAATGCCTCCAAACTTGACACAAATTAAGTGCTCTTAAAATGCAATCTGGATTTGGTTGCTAGGCGGGGCCGTATCCTAGCAACGAAAATTAAAAAAATTTTTTTTTTGCCCAATTTCATCCTTTGAGACATGTGGAGGGACACCATATCAATTTCAGGCGATTCTGAGAGGGTCGACGTGGAATCGACCCAAAAATCTGTTGATTTGGCATGGATTGACCCATTGACCAAATTGATTCTATGTCAGTGTCGAGGTGGAGCGTAGGCAAATGGGAACAGCAAGGCTGTTTGAGACTTCAGGACTTTTTAATTCTTTTGAATCTTATGCATCAGTTCTCCAGTGTAAAGGACATTTTTTTACTCTCAGGAAGAATGGAAAAAAGGCCAAAAAAAGTAATAAAAAAATTGTAAAAACGAAAATATTAAAAATAAACAAAAATCAGCATATTATATCATTTGTTGTGTTTATTTCATGGTCTGGTTTTCTATTGTCCAGTTTTGGGCACCAAATTTGTTACTTTTTGAGAAGGATACCAGGGATAGAATTTGGGCTTAAAAAAATGAAATCTGCCCAATACATTGTAACCAAGGTAACCACGTGATCATGACTATTTGGAAAGTGAAGAAGAACCAGGAGTCTCTTTGAAAGCAAACATTACTAATTTGTTTCACACAGGCGTACGAGGCGGGGGGCAGACTGCGTGCACCACCCCAAATTTCCAGAGGACAAGAAATTCGGCCAAAGGTCCTGAAAATTTGGGCAGCCTAAGAGGAGAAAAAAATACATACAAATATGTAGTAGCTTGCCAGAATCTTTTTCATATTTTTGCCCGAAAATTCCGTGGAGAGCGTTCTGTGTTATTTTTTGTTATGACAATAATGTTAATGTAGCATGAATGATTTTCTTTGTTTAGCATCATGATGCCCGAATATTTCTGTGTAACACCACCGTAAGCGCAGCTCATCTGGGCTACCACGTTTTTTGCACTATCGCCCAAAATTATTAACAGGGAACGCCGCTCACAATCGTGGTGACAAGCATGCATGGAGATTAGCAGTCTCTGAAGTGGAAAGACCGCAGTAAACAAGCCCAAAAGTAAAGGTTTATCATACTCTTTTTTATCTTTTATACTTTTTTTGTGAGACAAATTGCAGTCTCATCCGACACAGCGACATTTTCCGCCTACTTGTCGTTGAACAATGTATGATTTTATGGGGGTAGCTGAGTACAGTGTTAAAAGATTGAATAGATCATCTAAAAAATAGCATACAAAATATACTGTCCTAGTTTTCCCATACAGAGTTATGTTCAGTGGCGGCGGAACCGGAATGAAAAAGTTGAGGGGGCAAATGCATGATAAGCCCCCCCAATATTTACCAAGGCTCCGAAACGTGCATCTGCCCATTTTTCAATGCATACTTGTCGATCTGTCCGATGCACACGTATACTATATATATAGGTGTAATAATTTTAGTAATTGCTGGGGGACCCTCGGCCCGTCCCCTGGCTATAGACCACATTGTCACCCCAACCGCGTCTTCACGCCCCGTGAAAAGTGGAAGCAGTGAGTGTGAGTACCGGTAAGCGTAACACAACTTCGTCTTAGTCCAATGACTTGCCTCATTTCAGCCAGTTCTCCAACATCCCCTTACTTAGTGGCGGAGCGTCCATATATACAGTCAGGGGGCGGATGCCCCCCCCCCCTGACGGACTCAAATGGACTGCTGGCGCCCTTTTCAGCTTTTCACTACTTTTTACTTATTCGCGATTATTGACTATTTTATTGCGCTCTCATATACCTATTGACATTTGTCATATTCTGTTGGTGTAATTTTTCGCCAAAATGGCGACGACACCTTTTTATTCTCCGTTAATCTGCAAATTAGCAAGGCCCGGAAAGGGTCATTTCCTGCAATCTAGGGATTATCTTTTCTCAAAAATTTTCTGTACGCTCCGCGCCAACTTGTGGTGGCGCTCCGCTTAGATAGTGTCGAAAGCGCCCCTACAGACCATTCTTGCCCCCCCCAGACCAATACCCCTAGCTCCGCCACTGCCCTTACTACACTCAAAAACGTCTTTGCGAGTACACTACGAGGAATAGCTACTCTCTTAAAACACCATCGAACATACAAATTACAATGTTTTTACAGACTTTTAGGTGCAATCTGAGAAATTGCAGGACTGAGACCCATATTTTAGGGCTAGGTATTCGCAGCATTAAACACTCGGGAAGTGCCGTTTCCGGCCATCCGGGGGTTTGAAAAAACCCAAAATTTTCTTGTACGCTCCGCGCCAACCGATGGTGGCGCTCCGCTTAGATAGTCTCCACACATTAGCCCCCCCAATAATTTTTCCGTTCCGCCGCGCCTGGTTATGTTACCATTTCTTCTTTTTCTAATTTACCAAATTTTTGGGGAAGTGTAAATTTCTAAACGTGAGATTGTAAAATAAAGAGCGTTTAGATGCAACTTGCACGGCCTCAGGAGTGCCATTTCCGGCAATCTGAGAGGTATATTTAGTGCACAGAACTTTCTACTCTATGCGTCAATCGATGGTGGCGGTCCGCTTAGGTGGTCTCACGGGAAATTTCGGGAAAAAAAGTTTCTGCCCCCCCCAAACTGAAATGGTCCCTTACGCCTATGTCTGTTTATACTGGTAAGTAGAAGAGTGGCACAGTGTGTGGGGTGGTCTTGAAGGGGGGGGGGGATTGAAAACCTAGTTTACAGGCCAAGTTGAGGTCATCCAAAGGAAATTTGTATCAAGTCTTATGGCACCCATGAGCTGATATGTTAAAATAAAGGAATGTAAAGTTTATCATACAGCAGGTCATACTTTTGATAAATTTCAATAAAGTGTAGTCTGTGTTACCTTCTAATTGGATAGTCCTTTACTTAAAACTTTGCTTAAAGGAGACACAAACGAAAACCATCAGTACTCTGCTAGAGGTAATGGTTAGCTTTAAACGATTCTAGTACCCCACCCTAGTCCCCACCCTCATCACCCCACCACCACAACCAGGGGATTCAAACCACACCATCATTAACGATGTCAGTCATAGCAATAGTTCTCATGGACAGCTTGCCCAACAGCTGTCGTGTAGCGTTGCGAAATAATGCTGTGTTACAAATACGCCTCAAAATGTAACGGACTTACAGATTTCCAGCATTTTTCTAGAGTTCAGTAATAGACCATTATGTACAAAATAGTAACCTGTTTGATGTGCATTAACGATAACCCGTACATGGTATCAAGTACTTCGTGCAGTTTTTAACTTTAAAGGAGGAAACAGGAATACGATGCCTTCCTGAGTGCTTCGTGCAGTTTTTAACTTTAAAGGAGGAAACAGGAGTAGGATGCCTTCCTGAGTGCTTCGTGCAGTTTTTAACGTTAAAGGAGGAAACAGGAATACGATGCCTTCCTGAGTGCTTTGTGCTGTTTTTAACTTTAAAGGAGGAAACATGGATATGTTGCCTTCCTGAGTAATTCGTGCAATTTTTAACTTTAAAGGAGTAAACAGGAATAGGCTGCCTGCCTGAGTGCTTCTTGCAGTTTTTAACTTTAAAGGAGGAAACATGGATATGTTGCCTTCCTGAGTAATTCGTGCAATTTTTAACTTTAAAGGAGTAAACAGGAATAGGCTGCCTGCCTGAGTGCTTCTTGCAGTTTTTAACTTTAAAGGAGGAAACATGGATAGGTTGCCCTCCTGAGTGCTTCGTTCAGTTTGTAACTTTAAAGGAGGAAATATGAATAGGATGCCTGCCTGAGTGCTTCTTGCAGTTTTTAACTTTAAAGGAGGAAACATGGATAGGTTGCCCTCCTGAGTGCTTCGTTCAGTATGTAACTTTAAAGGAGGAAATATGAATAGGATGCCTTCTTGTTTCAAGGGAAAGGCAAAAAGGTGGACAAACTGTAGCAAGTAGTATGTCATTGCCCAGCCATATAGTTATATGCCATAGTTTTCGTTGGCATAGGGATTAGCGTGTGCACCCATTTTATTGCAAAGGTTACTCTTACCACTGCTAGTTATAACCGGCGTTTTTTTCTTCTTTTTTAAAAAATTTTGTTGGAACGATGACCACTTCTCTTGCAGGGATACACATATTGTATCGTTAGTTGTTTGGATTCGTGGTGGATAAGAAAATACGACAGGAGCACAAAGGTGAAAGGAAATTACAGCACAGTACGTAAAGTATTTTAACTGAAAATTGGCAGCTCGTTACAAATGGCAATTTTACATAACTGTCAACCAGATCTTTGGAGAAATTGCGATCGATTTGAGAAGAATTCAAGAATTTTGGAAAACAGCGTCCTATTTCATTGGGGTGGCGTTACGATTGGTCGGAATAATTAAGGTGTGTCGTGGGCCGTGTGTGGTGGGCACAAGTTCGTTTACTCTTACATTCAGCCGAGTAAGACTACACAGTTAATCCTCCACCCCATCATAAAAATCTATCAAGTACGCGAATTGGAAATTGACTTTGGTGTAACGTTTGTTTCCGGGATGCTCACTTATAGGCCTCCGTAACTTTCAGACGTTGCGCAGATTAGAACTCAGCGTATTAACCACGGCGATAACTCGCATTCGCTGCTTAATCATAGCTTCGCGCTGACTTAAAAACAACATGGGTTGCTGTCTGGTTCGACTTTTTAATCCCATTCCTCAAACTGGTGAGTAAATATACAACATAGCTTTCATGTTTTTCCTTTCAATAACTTTCTAATATTTCCAAATCCATCACTGTATGTTAAAAGAATGTTTAAATTACTAACATGTGAAAGATATATGATTGTTACTTATAATTATAGGCCTCTAGGTTTTAGAAAGTTTATCCAATCCTATCACTCTTCCAGCAGCCTCAACATTTGTAAAATATAAGATATCTTACGGCACAATATTAAATATTAAAAGTTAAAGAAATATTACAATTGGTGATACGAGCCATAATTATAACTATGAAGAGACGTAGAAAATTGTGATATTTCTGATATGGAAGACATGAAAGCATTGATTCTAGTTTATGTCCTTATTTTATATCTCTCTGTCTGTCTATAGAAATGAACCCTTTGTCGCACAATAAAGGCTGGTAAACAATTCACTGCACCAGACAATGACATCAATGGGGATGAGATTCAAAAAAAGTGTTTCAAATTCTTTTCTTCCTTGAGATGATCTAATGTTAATATGGTGAGATAATTCACTGCCTGTGGATCGATAAATTGGCCACCTCTACTCACTCTCAGTACTGGCGTTAGAACGTTTGGTACTGATTGTGTACCCCGTCCCCAATCTCAATTCCTACACAGAGAAATACATCTTTTTCTCAAAACTTCACTTTTGATGTTGCTGAAATCGGTCCTCAATAAGGTCATTTCGATTTTCGCCCCACTCCCTTACCCATTTGCTCGTTGTGCATCCTTCAGCTTCCTTTCCCAGCATAATTCAAACCGGCAAAACAGTGATAGTGACATTTTTTTTTTTAACTGTGCCACCGATTACAAAGCGAGCTGTCTTCATACTTGGCCTGATGCCAAATCACCGGTAACGTTCACAGGCAAAACACAGCGGCGACAGCTGAATGAACAAATAAACAAAGGTGGCGATTAAACAATGGAAGCCACTAAATACTAACCCGCGTAGCGGTTCGGTTCATCGGTAAGGATCCCGAGCGAGAATGATCTCACCTGACGTCACAGTCTTGCGTAACTACGTAGATGCACATGTTGTACATTTCACGTGTATAGTGCGGGTACGAGCTCGTGTAACACGTACGAATTGCCGGGCCAATTCCCGCTCGCGATTAAGTAAAAGAGGGGAAAATAGGAGACAAGTACACAAATATATCCAAACGTTTCACGGTTTATTCTTGACATTTTAAGTTAACAAATGTATATAAGAAAGCTGCAATAAAGTACTGTTGTATTTATCTTTATATCTCAAGTATAGCAGGTCTCACAAGTTATTACACAGAGTTAACTAACCTCCTAGACCTGGTTGTGTACATATATCATTTTAAAAACTGTGAGTACCGTTTAAAACCCATATGTCTATCTTCATCTCAAGTAACAGGTCTCACAAGTTATTACATAGAGTCAACTAACCTCCTAGTCCTGGTTGTGTACAAATATCAAATTTAAAAGCTGCAAAATTCACTTCAAACGTTTAGATCTATCTTCATCTCAAGTAACAGGTCTCACAAGTTATTACATAGAGTCAACTAACCTCCTAGACCTGGTTGTGTACATATATCATTTTAAAAACTGCAAGTACCGTTTAAAACCGCTATTATATCTATCTCTATCTCGTAGCAGGCCTCACAAGTTGTTACATAGAGTCAACTAACCTCCAAGACCTGGTTATTTACAAATATCATTTAAAAACTACAAGTACCGTTTCAAACCGCTATTATATCTATCTCTATCTCGAGTAGCAGGTCTCACAAGTTATTACATAGAGTCAACTAACTTCCGAGACCTGGGCAAAATAACGTAATTCGGGAACCGAGAGCGCCGAGCACAGTTGCACCCGAAACCGAGTTCCGAGGGCACTCGAAATGGTCCGACCCGCTGTAGGGGTTAGTATTTAGTGGCTTCCATTAACAATAGGGAAGTATTATGTTTGAAATCAAAAATTGTACGAAACACGTGACTATACTTCAGTGGACTCGTTTTTGAGAAACAAAGTAGTCGAATTTTCAAAACAAATAGTAAATATAGAGTAAAGCAGTACACATTGGAGAAATCGTTTGAGACATACAAAAAAAAATAAAGTTTCGGTATATAAAGTTTCGAAATTTAAAGGGGAAAAGAACTAGTTTCAATTATTTACAATTTCTTATGTTCTATCTGGGCCACTATAAAATTCTTATGGAAAAGCTCGCAAAACTGCGCTCATTTCTGCAACTGATGTTTCCCACTATTTGTTAGCTTATCATACCACGCAGCTTCTTATTATAATTTGGAAAGATATTCTTCAAATATTTCAAGGTATAAGTTATTCTGTAACGCAGAGAGAGCTTGGCAATATATTGGGAAGAGGATCCAAACATTCCCGTCATTGAAAGTTGGCAAAGACTTTGGATTTTCAAAATTCTTTTTGAATTCAGATTTAACTTCGTTCTTCGATAATGTTGCTAGGTTTGCTACAATGCAGCTTGATGCAGCCCCTCCCCTACCCCATCCCTTCGGACTTGCCCACCATGGGACTTAGAGATACAGTCCACAGAATTTGAGTTATTCTCTTCACATATAGTTTTGTGCTATTAACGAGATACGAAGATAAAAAGAAAGACGCCAAATTCAAAATTTACCGGGGACTTCGCCGCCTGTAACCTCACCATGCACGAACCAGCCCAAGCTTTCAAACCTAAGGAGCTGAAAGCCAGGGGTGGAGCCGTTCAACAGAATAATTTCATATTTGTAGATGTTAAAAAGTGCATGCGATATCTCCAAATTATGAGGCTCGTTTTATCTCCATATTAGACTTTCATCTCAAAATACTGATGGTTTGTGTCAAGCATTTGGTGTTTTCCCTTAAAATCTGCGTTCTACGTGGAATCCACCAACTTCAATGTTTAATCATTATGGCATCAGATGAAAATGCATATATAGCAGTGGCGGATCCAGGATTTCGCCAAAGGGGGGGGCCCAGATGGGAAATGCCTAATCGTCGTCCTGGGGGACGGGTCTAAGGGGAGTGGGTGCCCCCCTCCC
Source organism: Apostichopus japonicus (assembly GCF_037975245.1). Classification (NCBI taxonomy): domain Eukaryota; kingdom Metazoa; phylum Echinodermata; class Holothuroidea; order Aspidochirotida; family Stichopodidae; genus Apostichopus; species Apostichopus japonicus. Next base: position 35,474,107 of record NC_092569.1, read on the forward strand.
CTTTGGAAAATTTCACAAAATATGGAGGTCCTCGGTGCAATCTGGTGCTACTTTTCGTGAAAGTTTGGAGTAAAATTTATTTCCAATAAATCATGTATTCATGGTTTGCCGGGCATATATTTGCAATTTCGAGCAATGAGCTGGGATTTACGTCTTTGGGGAGTAGGTGGTGATGCAAACTACTTTTTACCAGGCTACTCCAGGCCATTTCATCTTGGATGCCCCTTTCCAGATGGAGACTATTGATGCAGTCAGAGTGCCCCTCTCACCTTCACTTTATCAGAATGATGGTGTACTCTTTTTGCAAATTTATTTTACAAAAAAATACACGCACAGTGGCGTAGCTAGGATTTTTTGAGTTTTTTAGTGGGGGGGGGGGGCCATGGCGGCTGTTCTTTCTTGTGGGGGGGGGGGCAGGAGGTTACTATCTAAGCGGAGCGCCACCTTGGTTGGCGCGGAGCGTACAGAGAAAATTTGAGATTTCAGCACCCCCCAGATCGCAGGAGATGGCACCTGTGAGGCAAAATAGCAACCAAAAAGATGTGCAACTTTGGTGACAGAAATGCAAAAAAAGTTTTTTCTCTTTCATGCTGACTGGCCTTGCAAACTCAGCCAGAATTTTAACTTGAGGGAAGTTGGCATCATTTGTCGTTTCAAGCTACCAAGGCCTTTCTCCCAACTCAAACCTGTGGGCTACCGGTAGGTTTGCAGGATATGCCCACATGTGGACTTAAATAGCATTAGAGGAAGGGGATGGAAGACTAACACGCATCGATGTTTCGGTAATGGTCCACATTGGTGGGTCAGTGCTAATTAGGCCATTTATTGGGTTTCTTGAGGCAGCTGTCATCAGAATCTGGGGTTTTGTGCCAATCGATGACCGATAACATGTATTGGTATGTAAATTTCTTCTTCATATATCTAGCAACACTCTAAAAACAAATGAGTGGATTTCATTCCATTGGAGTGATCACTCGGCACACTTCAAATTAAGAGTGAAATTTAACTCTATTGGAGTTAACCCTCACTCCTAATATGAGTGAATATAACTCTATTAGGAGTTAAGATTTACTCCAATGGAGTGGAAATTCACTCTTATACCGGAATGTGCTCAGTGATCACTCCCTTGGAGTGAAATTCACCTATGTTTTTATCAGTACAGTACAGTGCATATCATCATACACGTACTTACGTACGTACTACGTACGTTCGTATATCAGACGCACTCGATACCCACGATACGATACGGTCCTGGAGAAACTATTTCCACTCATCATTTTTTAAGGCGATACAGTAGTGAGTATTGAACAGGCACAGCCGCATGTTTGCAGGAATTTCAGAATTCCCAATATTTTATATCTCTACCAGTAGTGAAAATCATGTTTCGACAGTTTGGTTGGCATAAAAAAGTTGTTTTGTGGAATATTCAATGACATATCAGGGGCTGATGCAGGATTTGTGACAGGGGGGTCTGACTGGTCCAGCCGCGCCTGAACGTAAGACTATATAAGCGGAGCGCCGTCATCGGTTGGCGTGGAGCGTACATGAAAATTTTTGGCTTTACAAACCCCCCAGATGGCCGGAAACGGCACTTCCCGAGTATTCTAAGCAGCATGTACCCAGGGGGGCAGCCTATTTCATGGGGGCCTCGGCCCCCAGGCCCCCCATAGCTACGCCACTGATCACGCATGGGGCCCTTTCCCTCGAACGCGGTAAAAAAAAAATCAGGATTTTCAAAAAGGGGGGGCCCGGGCCCCCCGGCCCCCCCTGGATCCGCCCCTGTATAGAGCTATTCATGGACAGGTCCCACCTGCTTTCGACAATTTCCTTGTTCACAACCATGACATTCACAATTATAGCACACTCGTTTTATTGCGTAATTATGATGTTTTATTTCAAATCGAAATGTCCTAATTTCAACTTTCATCTAAAACATATGATATTTTGCTATTAAATGGTGACGTTTTACTATGAAGTTATAGATATGTTTTTCCTTATTTATAACTTATTTCAGCATGAACACCTATTTTTGAGTAATTGTGACATCTCAATTACACTCGTGAGATTAGACGTGTTTGCTATATCATCCTTTCTCTTTGAGTCACTTCATTGGTATTTTTGCGAGAGAGTATTCTCGAGCTTAGATGTGGGTCTCAGCTCTGGAGGGGGACAGAATTCCACGCCGTTTCGTTTATCTGTACATTATGTCACAATGTCGAATTTACTGAATCCTAAGAGCAGTGTCAAAAAATGAAGTTTAATAACATATAAACTTCAGTTTTACGTATATATTATACTCCAGATAATAATTATTTGTCGTAATTGGATCTAAATGTAAAGAAAATGACTGCAGTTTACATCATTTTTTGGCTAAGACTACGAGTTGTAGAAAAATGATGACGTCAAACCAAAAAGTTTGGCACGGAGCCATGGCCACAGAAAACGCTTCTGTGCGTATGCATCACGTATAATTCATTGCCGAGTTGACTTTGTTGTGTACGTAATGTCGTATGTCATATACGAACCATCAACAGACAGCAATAGTACTGCATCAACGATACTATACATACTATACCTTTCGATATTCGGTAAAACTACTTGATGTAAACTCTCACTAATATTTCTTATACATTCTTGAAGTATTTCGCTTGAATGTTAGGTGTAGGTTAAGAAAAGAAGTGGCTCTGCGGGACGAAAGCAGTTTTGCTTAAATCACGATATCTTGGCCTATCGGGGTCTGGAATTTAAGGCACAAGTTGTTCTCAATACCGTGCGAGATTCACGAAAGTAGCCTAGCCGTAGCGTTACGTAGTAAGACATAACGTTAACCTTACATTGCAATGTGACATAGGCTAAGCTACATGGCAACCAGTTCGTCTCCTAAAATGTTTTGGGCGGAACTGAGACAATTGCTCTGACCAGAATCTCCTTATAAAAATTTTGTTTGTCACTCCATTTGAAAACATTGGGTTATGAATGAATATAAATGGACCACTGTCACAATTTATGCTAGGCACGTACCCCGGTAACTAATTCTTGGTCATAGGCCTACTCAGCATGTTACTTGTACCTGTTAGTGTTACTGCCTAGGCTATGAACAGTAAGTTCTAACTCTAAAAATTAAAAGTAATAAGCTCAGTGGTAGTTACGCAAAACCTAGCTAAGATTGGTTTGGGGTGCATCGTGTACACCTAGCAAAATAGCCTAACGTTAGGTACCCTACAAATATATATGTGTATAACCTTTTTTTTTTAATTGCATGATTTGAATCTTGATTATGGCAGTGGTAAACCTGATGTAGACTATGCCTAACAATATAGCTTGGTTTAGTAGAAAAAAGGGATCAGGAGGGACACTCAAGTCCCCATCAAGGACCCTATAGGAGAGAGAAAAATACTGAAGACACAAACCCTCAGACCCGATTACAATGCAAAAAGTGCTTGTCCAAAGCATTCTTAAACCCATTGAAATTACTTGCAAGTACAACTTCCGCAGGCAAACGGTTCCACTCATTCACAACCCTATTAGAAAAAAAGTTATGCCGAATATTAATCCTACTTTGTGACTTTTGGAGTTTAAGACAATGACCTCTGGTACAACTACTATTAGCAAACATGAAAAAGTCGGTAAAGGATAAATTGTCAAAACCATACACTATCTTGAAAACCTGAATCAATTCCCCACGTAACCTCCTAAGCTCCAGTGTGGTGAGATTCAACAATTGTAACCGCCTATAATAAGGAACACTCTTTAAGGAACTAATCATTCTAGTAGCTCTCCTCTGGACCTTTTCAAGTACTTCCTTATCCTTAACAAAATATGGGTTCCAAGCCTGCACAGCATATTTCAGATGAGGCCTAACCAACTGCTATATAAAGCCTAACTACGATGTCCTCTTTCAGAAAACTGAAGTTCCTCTTGATCATACCTTAAACCCTATTACCTCTTTTAGCAGCTTCAAGACAATGTTTAGAAGGTTGCAGAGATGAGTCAATGTAGATACCTAGGTCTCTTTCAACAGAGACCTCCTGTTATGTTAGGCCTAATAAAATTGAGGTGGCACTGAAGAAGTCATGGGACATTTAAAGTTTGGAAGGGACTTTCTCTAATACTTTCCCAGATTATTTTCATCATCTCGGATTTGGTTTCCTAAAATTGCAGACGAACATACAATGTACATGTTTACAGGTGAAAAATAAAAGTTATTTCTGCACCTGATATTTGTGTGCGGAAAGTGATCAGTGAAAAGTATGGGATGCCGAGAGTAACAGAAACTGCCTAGGCCTACCGTGTAGATTCAAATCGTAGTAAAAATACTACTAAAGACTTAAATTGAAGGGTAATAGCGTATGAAATCAGTCTCACAAGTAAACTAATTCTGGCAGCAGCTGTACTCCCCAAACATAATGACACATTACAGGATTAGCCTAATGAGTAATGGATGTTGCATTTTTTGTAAGTTACACCAATGAATTATTCATGAGCAGCAAAACAATTTCACTCCCTGGGATAAGAAATTAGTGAAAATAAAGGTAGCCACCCACCTACTACATTTTCCAAATTCTGTCCTGTATACATTGGTTAATTGAGATTTTGCCATCACCCCATGTTAGAGGCCCACCAGAATATAGCCCAGGCTAGGCCTTTAACAGCCACTGGTCCAATTTTGTATGTAGTATGTAATGTTGGTTCAATTTTACCTACTATGTGTACTGTATCACACAGTACTCTGCACCTGTACAATGCAGAATAAACCCCAAGCTATGCCTTAAACAGCCACTGGTCCAATTTTTATTTTGGTATGTAATTAATATTGGTTCGTTATTACCTACTGTGTTTACTGTATCAAACAGTACTCTGCATCTATACACTGTGTACAGACACAATGCAATTTGCACATTGTATACATTTGGATGGGTTTTATGGGAGGGCATCTTTCGTACGCAGTGGCCATAATTGACGTAAATCATCATAGTAGCACCGTAGTGGAACTCATATGATCATACGAACGAGTGGGAGGACGTAGTCTTCTGGTTGATCTGGTCTTCACTTTCTCTGTTTTTCAGATGCTTTACCAGTACAGTGTACTGAGGATAATGATGTCCAGGGTAGCCGTACGCTTCATGATAGGAGTCTACTTGGTACGCCGTCATGTTTGTTAAATGTTCATCTTATTGGAGGATATGTAAAGCATTAAAAGAATATTCTTACCAGGATTTACGTATCTCCATATATCATATTCCAATCAATTAGAAACTTCACTTTATATCCCTTCTTTCTCTTCCTAAATATTGGCTTCATTACAGTATAAGATTACGCTATATATCAAGTTTTTAAAGTAAACTTACTTATTAGAATTGTGTAAGGATGAAGAACCATGACGCACTGCAATAGAAAGTTCCACGATCCATGGCTATAATTACTACGTATTTTTTATAATACATATTCATTAACTGCAATATATTGAACAGCCAGTTGGTACAAGTTTCCAATGCTTCACCACGTTATTTTCTTACATGGAACAACCGTTTATAAGCTTTATCAAGTATATGCGAGGTGTTCATAATGCTCACACCGTCAATGCGATTGTTTTGAAGCGGGATATGAAAGTACATCAATACCAAATATTGTTCCAGCTGAGTGGTATTGAATAAAATGCAGCACTTCTCGTACACTCTGTACAGAAGTTATCTGTAAACAGAAGACTGGTCACTCATCCTTCTCTTTAAATACATTAACGAGGTATAGTTAGGTATTTTACTTAAAAAAGGAAGGTCACCTGGCATATATTTTTATCTGGTCGTGATAATTTCTGTTTTAAATCTGTTTCTGGTTCAAAGTTCTGGTCGTCAAGATTTGGTCTCACTTGATATTCAGAATTGTCTATGGTCAGAAAGGCTCAGCCTTCAGCTCATCAATGTAACAGTTGTAATAGAAAGAAAGCTTCAATTCAAGCCACCAGTGCTCTAGTCTAGTACATGTAATTCAAGTACTTCCGGGTACTTCGGGTTTTGAGTACCGTAAAAAGGGGTAACTTTGGCAGGTTTTAGGCTTATTTGTCGAATAAATAAAGAGTTTAATAATAAAAAAACACGTTTCTTACGTTTAAAATGAACATTGGCATTCTTAGATATTTATATAGATCAAATTTGATGTAAATATGTGGTGTTCTTAAAACTTATGTGAGAAGTAAACCAAAACAAATTGATTTTTACATTTGGGGCAACTTTGGACATTTTTTGGACATTGAGGGGGCTGGGATTCGAAGAAAAACTCTCAAAACCAAAAATAATACTTAGAGCGGCAATGGGAGCTTGCACAATATTTATGCAAATTAGCACATTATTTCCTAATTTCAATTGTTTACAAATTATTTCAAATAGTATCTATCATAATAATCATGTTGGAAAAATGTTCTACCCTTTATACCGCCAAACATCACACGAAATCACAATATTGAAACACTGTCGAAAATAGAGGGCAGTCGGTCGATTTAATAAAACCCCTTAACTGCCAATATTACCCCGGGTGCCAAAGTTACCCCGTTTTACGGTACCAAGTTCTAGTCCGATTACTGTTTTTAATAATCCGAGTACCGAAATGGAGTACTTTTTCATCCGGCTTCTTTTTCGAATTCCATATACAAAGGCCGTTATGTTCATGTACAAAGATCGTTATTGTAAGCAAACGAATATTAATAACCCGACATCGTTGTCTTTGATTTGTTATAGATGAGTTAAGTTCACCAATTTCTACTGACCGTTGTTTATCTGAAAATGGACGCTTGGTCACCCATCCCACCGACAACCATTGCATCAATTAAAGTGGATTTTGGATTTTCTGAAAATTACAAAAAGAAATGAACCAGATGGAGGGGAACATAAAGCCTACAACATGTTACAGTCTAATCATTTTATTTTGTAGTACTGTTCATGAGGGTGACGTCATCTTGCCTCGTTTCCGTTATAGTATTGTATAGTATTGTAGTGAAATGCACGTTTGTCTGTAATATATTTTCCCATGTGTGTGCACAGGATGTATTGTTTACATTTATATTTGTTCAGTACATAGACTATACCCATGCATTTATGATGCCTATGTGAGCCTTGAACACCAGTGGTACTTCAAAACAAAGTCAGTTTGTCTTATCTATAACAGAAGGCTCCCCCACCCCCACGTACGTCCCCACATGAAGGGCCTCTCCAACCCACATGCGAGTTTCTAAAGTAGTCCAAAAAGAATGGTTGCCTAGGACCAAGTTTTATAATCTATTTCTACAAACTTACATTGTTGTTATTGATTACAAATTTGACACTGTTTTGTTATTTACGGTGGTGTCTGCAAACTATGGTCCACTTAGAGACCCTGGCGAGATATGAGCAATGCTTACTGGCATTTTCAAACACTTATATCTAACAGCATTATAGCTGCTAAATCATATCCCCAAGTCACTGCTTACAATGGTTTGAACTTTTTCAAAGTTCCTCCAAAACAGCGATTTTTAGAAAATTTTAATGTTCTGCAATATTGTCATAATAGGGGAACTTGTTCTTTTTTAATTGTAAGTTTTTGCTTTTGCTTTGTATAATAAGATATTTTTCTTCAAATTCTGTGGTAATCAACAAAGATTGTTGTAACGATTCAAGGTCATCATTCAGTACGTATTTGTCTACAAACCAGTGGCCGCGGAACCGGGGGGGGGGGGGGGCTTGGGGGGCTGAGCCCCCCCAATGAAAAAGTTGAGGGGGCAAATGCATGATAAGCCCCCCCCCCCCAATATTTACCAAGGCTCCGAAACGTGCATCTGCCCATTTTTCAATGCATACTTGTCAATCTGTCCGATGCACACGCATACTATATAGGTGTAATAATTTTAGTAATTGCTGGGGGACCTTCGGCCCGTCCCATGGCTATAGACCACATTGTCACCCCAACCGCGTCTTCACGTCCCGTGAAAAGTGGAAGCAGTGAGTGTGAGTACCGGTAAGCGTAACACAACTTCGTCTTAGGCCAATGACTTGCCTTATTTGAGCCAGTTCTCCAACATCCCCTTACTTAGTAGCGGAGCGTCCATATATACAGTCAGGGGGCGGATGCCCCCCCCCCCCGACGGACTCAAATGGACTGCTGGCGCCCTTTTCAGCTTTTTACTACTTTCTACTTATTCGCGATTATTGACTATTTTATTGCGCTCTCATATACCTATTGATATTTGTCATATTCTGTTGGTGTAATTTTCCGACAAAATGGCGACGACACCTATTTATTCTCCGTTTTCTGCAAATTAGCAAGGCCCGGAAAGGGTCATTTCCTGCAATCTAGGGAGTATCTTTACTCAGAAATTTTCTGCACGCTCCGCGCCAACCTGTGGTGGCGCTCCGCTTAGATAGCGCCCCTACAGACCATTCTTGCCCCCCCCGACCAATACCCCTAGCTCCGCCACAGCCCTTACTACACTCAAAAACGTCTTTGCGAGTACACTACGAGTAATAGCTACTCTCCATGTGCAATTTGGGTCGATATCGACTCAAATAATCATTGAATTTATAAAAAAATAGTACTCAGCCATCTTACATCCTACAACATTCATTTAGGTATTGAAATGTAGCTAAGACCATACGTTTGTGTATAAAACAAATGAAAAGGGGGGTCACTGTGATTTTTTTTAGTGGGTGGGGCTCAAAGGTCAATCTGAAAATGACGTAATTTGGCTAAAAATCGATGTTCGCTTCATAAAAATCGTGACAGAAAATAAGAGTTGAACAAACCCCCCCATTATATTTGGTATAAACCCTAACATGTTTTGAACATATTCTGAGCATTTCAGGAATATATCTATAGAGACTTCTGAGAAAAATGCAAATGACCTTGAAATTTCCTTTAATTTGACACCAAAATCGTCCAAATCTGTTCATTTTTGATAAAATTCTCATTCCCGAACGCTTCAACCTACGTACGTGGTTTTTTTTCTTATTTTAGATATTTAGGCCACTGCAACATTTGTAATTGATAGTTATGGCATAGCGCCGTCGCATTCCTTTGTAAAGTCGATAGCAACCGCCGTTCTTGCGCAATATTGTTTTGATTATTTAGTGTACAGTCTCAATGGACTTATTAGGTACGGGTACACTTTCAAATAGGCCGTGGCCCAAATTTACGGCCCAATAGGCCCTAAAGATGTGGGACGATTGGTCAGATACCATGATGAGGTCCAGGACCTTCTGGTCGAACCAGTTTATCAAGGTTCGGTCCTTTTGAGGACCCAGAAATCGTAAGTCAATAGCGTTGTTTACAAAAAAGGCTAGGCTAGGCCTAACGTTATGCCAACGTTAGGCTGTAATTTTCGAAAGTAAACATCATTTGTACTAAATGAAATCAGTCATAACTCTGTCAATCCTCAACAGATTTCAGAAAATAAGGTATCATCTGAAAGAGCAACCCCAGAAGAACCTTTATCATACAATTTGGAGTCAATTTTGAAGTCATTAGTGATTTGATTGTATTTTGGTGTTTTCCAATTAAAACTAATTTGCATATTAAAATTTGCATATAATTTGCAATTTTTATAAAATTATCAATTCCAAATTTTGTTCTCTATTGATCTAAATCAACTTCCTAATAGAGAAGTTGTCCCTAACCTTTATAAACCCCCTAACAAGATAAGTGCCCCAAATCCTAATTGTGTGCCCAACCCCCTATGCAAAGAAGGGTTAAAACACCATCGAATATAAAAATTACAATGTTTTTACAGACTTTCACGTGCAATCTCAGAAATTGCAGGCTTTTGACCCATATTTAAGGGCTAGGTATTCGCAGCATAAAACACTCGGGAAGTGCCGTTTCCGGCCATATGGGGGTTTGAAAAAAACCCAAAATTTTCTTGTACGCTCCGCGCCAACCGATGGTGGCGCTCCGCTTAGATAGTCTCCAGAGCCTTATATAGACCTAGCTTCATGATTCTGTGCACCATGTCAGTACCAGTCACATGTCCAAGTATCAACTTCATCAGCCATTGCTAGCTCAAGTTACAGTTAATCCCAATTTTGACCAATCACAGGCTTTGTTTGGTTACCATGGCAACAATGGAAGAATGTACATTATTCCGCAACTGTGCAATATGTGTTACAATATGATATATAACCAGTCATAATACAATTTTACCGTACCAGAATATCAACTGTTGAATTTGGACTTCCAAATGTGCCAACCTCATCCCCTTGAACTTGAGCGCAGCCAATCCCTCCCCCCCCCCTCCCGTTCGACACTCGACGCCCTACTTACACAGCCTCGGCGCCCAAAAGCACCACAACTTTATCAGGCCAAAAATAAAACCCAGAATCCCGCTCACACTTCTACAATGCCATCGAAAAATTCCCCTATCCACCTGAACGCCCATTCCCACACATACTGTATGTTGCCCATTTGGCCCCAAAATGGCGCCCAAATTTCAGTTGTCGCAACTCTCTCTATATAAGGCTCTGATAGTCTCCACACATTAGCCCCCAACCCAATAATTTTTACGTTCCGCCGCGCCTGCTACAAACGTAAAAGTTAACTAAATTAATATCCTGGTACATGACATGGTTCAGACCGTAATTATGGATTTCCCGAGCAGAAAAGACTGGGTCAGAATAAACTGCTTTAAGTTGGAAAATGAGTGACCATTATTTACTAAAATATTTAGTGAAAATGCAGATTACCAGTGTAAGTTTTTATCTCAAGTAATCTGCCGTGTCAGTCTTAACTAAATATGTATAAAGTTTTAATATTACATTTTCGTTTACTGTATATAAGCCAAATATGCAGCTGAAATATAGACAGTGGTGATGATATATGGTGTCTGCTATGTTGTTTGTACTCCTGAGTCCTTAATTTTTCTTGTAATGTGAATTTGTGATATTTCTAGTAACGATGATCAAGTAGGTCTCAGGAAAGAGTAATCCACAGCACAAAGAAATGTAGACATATATGTCCTTGATGCGTCGAGGTATTGGCTGCTATTTGTAACCGAATAATTGGGACAACTATCTTCTTTGGAAATTTAGACAACAAGCGGGGGGGGGGGGGAGGGGGAGACACCATTAAGTAACTACGGTCATGTGTTTTCTTTCTTTCTTTTTTTGTTTGTTTTCTTTTTCCTTTTCTTTACAGGGAGTCCTCTACTTTGTTAAGCCATCTGAAGGTTTTTTAGAGGACTTCCTATCACACTGTATATATTCACGTGATGAAACAAAATAAATAAATCAATGTGTGTATGTACTAACGACTATGAAATAGTATTTAAATGTTTGTTTGCTACCTCACCCCCCCCGGCCACCTCATCCCAAATCCCCCCCTCCCTTCGCCCTCCATCCCATCAAATTCTGTTATCCCTCTAATTGAGGAAGTTGGTCGCCAGTGTAGTCACCACCATGAACCAATTTAGCTAAGGCATTTTCGTGAAGTTACAAAATCTGTAGGAATATTGTGTCAGTGTGCCTGGCATATTTGAAGTGACCAATTTGGGGAGTTCCTGATTAGCATTGGGCAGTTTGTTTCTGGACAGGTATGGTCCATATGTGAGTCACTGAAAGACCATGTGTTTAGAAAATCATTACTTGAGATAGAAATACACTATAGAGAGCTTCCCATAGCTTCATTTTGCCCTTAAGACAGCCTGCATCAATAAAGAACCCTTTTCCGAGGGGTTCACATTGATTTTATTCTTTTTTTTTCTGTCTTCAAAGATTTGTTTACATTCAAAAACCAGACGTTTTGACCTTTTTTTCAAAAAAAAATGTGAGAACAGTGAAAACCTTGAAGTCTATCCGATACAACTAGCTAAGACATACAAGGAATCAAGTCAGGAGCCTTCACAGGCATATGTAGAGAGATGGCTCTTTATTTGGGGAAAACATGTCAAAAATGACGTTTTTCGGTCTAAGTTAGGGCCAAAACACGGTCAAATTTCCGATAATATTTCTCCAGAATGCCTCACCCTACAGAGTAGATTTTTAGCTCTCCAGAAGCGCCACACTAAAGCGCTATGCTACATAGAATTAGCAATAGCGCCTCCACTTTTTGAGTAATCCTTAGCAATTCAACTCGAGCATTTTTATGGAATCGAATTTCGGTCAACCACAGTTGAAACGCTTCGTGTAGAGACCGGTGTGAAGTTAGATACTTATTCCCCGTTCCTCGTTCGATATTCGCGAATGAGTAACTGAGCTGCCTATTCGGTTACGTATTCGACAATTGTATCGACGTAACACCTGTGGCAAGACAAAAGCTTTCTTGCAAGATGTTCAACATTTGGTCGTGGAAAGAGGTTTATCTATGGCCCATGGGTCATATGAACTCCGATGACTATGTAGAAGGGTACCATAATGCATCTTGCCCGGTCCAAATAGTTCTTGGCCAACTAAAATGACCAGTACTTCATCAGTTCTTAAATTAATGTAAAAAAATTACTTTAGGCCCTAATCAAGACTAGCACGCCTTGGACCACCTTACCAATGGGTCATATGAATTCTTGACACATTGTAGAAGGATACCATAATGCGTCTTGCCCGGTCCAAAGAGTGCTTGACCAATTAAAATGACCATTAAATCAACATTTTTTTTAAATAAATGTAACGGGAACTGAAATAAAAACATTTGGGCCCTAATCAAGACCAGCACGCCTTGGACCGCCCAACCAATGGGTCGTAGGAAGTCTAAGGACCTTGTAGAAGGGTAACATAATGCGTCTTGCCCGGTCCAAAGAGTGCTTGACCAATTTAAATGACCACTAATTCATTACTTTTTTAATGAGTGTAACGGGACCACAGAAAAGCTTTGGGCCCTAATCCATGCAGCACGCCTTGGATCACCAAACCGATGGTTAACATGAACTCTAAGGACATTGCATAAGAGTACCATAATGCGTCTTGCCCGGTCCAAAGAGTGCTTGACCAATTTAAATGACCACTAAATCATTACTTCTTCCGATGAATGTAACGGGACCACGAAAAAGCTTTGGGCCCTAATCCATGCAGCACGCCTTGGACCACCTAACCAATGGGTAACATTAACTCTAAGGACATTGTAGAAGAGTACCATAATGCGTCTTGCCCGGTCCAAAGAGTGCTTGACCAATTTAAATGACCACTAAATCATTATTTTACTTCTTCCGATGAATGTAACGGGACCACGAAAAAGCTTTGGGCTCTAATCCATGCAGCACGCCTTGGACCACTTAACCAATGGGTAACATTAACTCTAAGGACATTGTAGAAGAGTATCATAATGCGTCTTGCCCGGTCCAAAGCGTGCTTGACCAATTTAAATGACCACTAAATCATTACTACATCATCGAGTGTAACGGGACCACGAAAAAACTTTGGGCCCTCATCCAAGCAGCACGCCTTGGATCACCAAACCGATGGTCAACATGAGCTCTAAGGACATTGTAGAAGAGTACCATAATGCGTCTTGCCCGGTCCAAAGTGTGCTTGACCAATTAAACTGACCATTAAATCATTACTTCTTAAATGAGTGTAACGGGACCACGAAAAAGCTTTGGGCCCTAATCCATGCAGCACGCCTTGGATCACCAAACCGATGGTTAACATGAACTCTAAGGACATTGCATAAGAGTACCATAATGCGTCTTGCCCGGTCCAAAGAGTGCTTGACCAATTTAAATGACCACTAAATCATTACTTCTCCCGATGAGTGTAAAGGGACCACGAAAAAGCTTTGGGCCCGATTGATACCGATGTACGAGCTGACTTCCTACCGTCATTTAACGTCCATGGAATTACCTTTTAAAGGCTGAGAGTTCATATTAATCATAGCGTGATTGCTCCCTTGCGTCGAACCATTAAAATTGATAGATAACTGAAATAATCTGCAGCATGTTGACAGTTTAACTGCTTTTTCGCATTTGTATTCCCAAATGAATGAAATATCGGATTATCTTTCCTTCTACGAATGTCTCTGACCCACGTTATAGGAGAGTTAAAGTGATATTGTTCAATGTTTGAACGTTACTGCATGTACCATTAATGCATGGTACTTGGTAGGCCTATATAGGGGATGGATTATTTCTTTGATTGTTTGTCCGGCTGTAAGCTTCATAAGCTTCATAGGGCTATCATGACAGTGCATGCCTGCTACAAGCCTGCTACAGCCTTGCTACGGCCTTTGCTACAGCCCTAGAAAGATGCTGTCGCTTTATGCCATCGTGTTCAAATAGCTGCCACATTGCAATTTTTCCCTTTTGATTAGGCTGAAATTTCGTAAGTCATTTGAGCAAGTTAGAGTCTTATATGCTAACATATCGATGAATTCGGAAGTCATTTAGAGGCTTTCTTAAAGGCTTTCTTAAATTGTAAAACTTTCCGACAGAATTTGGCCATGTATATAGACATGCTGCCATTAATTAGAATGCACTTAAAACGAGTTCTCTCTTTTTCATTCCTTGAGGGTCCAAAGTGCAATTTGTAATTCTACCGGTTGACACCAAACGCACGATACATAACATATGAGATGGACACTCATTTAAGAAGTGATGATGTAGTGGTCATTTAAATTGGTCAAGCACTCTTTGGACCGGGCAAGACGCATTATGGTACTCTTCTACACTTTCTTAAAAAATCATATGACCCATCGGTTAGGTGGTCCAAGGCGTTCTGGTCTTGATTAGGGCCCAAATGCTTTTTATTCGTGATCCTGTTACATTAATTTAAGAAAGGATGATTCAATGGTCAGTTTAATTGGTCAAGCACTCTTTGGACTGGGCAAGACGCATTATGGTACTCTTCTACAATGTCCTTAGAGTTAATGTTACCCATTGGATAGGTGGTCCAAGGCGTGCTGCGTGGATTAGGGCCCAAAGCTTTTTCGTGGTCCCGTTACACTCATTTAAGAAGTAATGATTTAATGGTCAGTTTAATTGGTCAAGCACTCTTTGGACCGGGCAAGACGCATTATGGTACTCTTCTACAATGTCCTTAGAGTTCATGTTGACCATCGGTTTGGTGATCCAAGGCGTGCTGCTTTGATTAGGGCCCAACGTTTTTTCGTGGTCCCGTTACACTCGATGATGTAGTAATGATTTAGTGGTCATTTAAATTGGTCAAGCACTCTTTGGACTGGGCAAGACGCATTATGGTACTCTTCTACAATGTCCTTAGAGTTAATTTTACCCATTGGATAGGTGGTCCAAGGCGTGCTGCGTGGATTAGGGCCCAAAGCTTTTCGTAGTCCCGTTACACTCATTAAAGAAGTAATGATTTAGTGGTCATTTAATTGGTCAAGCACGCTTTGGATCGGGCAAGACGCATTATGGTACTCTTCTACAATGTCTTTAGAGTACATGTTACCGATTAATTAGGTGGTCCAAGGCGTGCTGCATGGATTAGGGCCCAAAGTTTTTTCGTGGTCCCTTTACACTCATTGAAGAAGTAATGATTTAGTGGTCATTTAAATTGATCAAGCACTCTTTGGACAGGGCAAGACGCATTATGTTACCCTTCTACAATGTCCTTAGAGTACATGTTACCGATTGGTTAGGTGGTCCAAAGCGTGCTGCATGGATTAGGGCCCAAAGTTTTTTCGTTGTCCCGTTACACTCATTAAAGAAGTAATGATTTAGTGGTCATTTAAATTGGTCAAGCACTCTTTGGACCGGGCAAGACGCATTATGGTACTCTTCTACAATGTCCTTAGAGTTAATTTTACCCATTGGATAGGTGGTCCAAGGCGTGCTGCGTGGATTAGGGCCCAAAGCTTTTTCGTGGTCCCGTTACACTCATTTAAGAAGTAATGATTTAATGGTCAGTTTAATTGGTCAAGCACTCTTTGGACTGGGCAAGACGCATTATGGTACTCTTCTACAATGTCCTTAGAGTTCATGTTGACCATCGGTTTGGTGATCCAAGGCGTGCTGCTTTGATTAGGGCCCAACGTTTTTTCGTGGTCCCGTTACACTCGATGATGTAGTAATGATTTAGTGGTCATTTAAATTGGTCAAGCGCTCTTTGGACCGGGCAAGACGCATTATGGTACTCTTCTACAATGTCCTTAGAGTTAATTTTACCCATTGGATAGGTGGTCCAAGGCGTGCTGCGTGGATTAGGGCCCAAAGCTTTTCGTGGTCCCGTTACACTCATTAAAGAAGTAATGATTTAGTGGTCATTTAATTGGTCAAGCACGCTTTGGATCGGGCAAGACGCATTATGGTACTCTTCTACAATGTCTTTAGAGTACATGTTACCGATTAATTAGGTGGTCCAAGGCGTGCTGCATGGATTAGGGCCCAAAGTTTTTTCGTGGTCCCTTTACACTCATTGAAGAAGTAATGATTTAGTGGTCATTTAAATTGGTCAAGCACTCTTTGGACAGGGCAAGACGCATTATGTTACCCTTCTACAATGTCCTTAGAGTACATGTTACCGATTGGTTAGGTGGTCCAAAGCGTGCTGCATGGATTAGGGCCCAAAGTTTTTTCGTTGTCCCGTTACACTCATTAAAGAAGTAATGATTTAGTGGTCATTTAAATTGGTCAAGCACTCTTTGGACCGGGCAAGACGCATTATGGTACTCTTCTACAATGTCCTTAGAGTTCATGTTGACCATCGGTTTGGTGATCCAAGGCGTGCTGCTTGGATTAGGGCCCAAAGTTTTTTCGTGGTCCCGTTACACTCGATGATGTAGTAATGATTTAGTGGACATTTAAATTGGTCAAGCACTCTTTGGACCGGGCAAGACGCATTATGTTACCCTTCTACAATGTCCTTTAAGTACATGTTACCGATTGGTTAAGTGGTCCAAAGCGTTCTGCATGGATTAGGGCCCACATTTTTTTCGTGGTCCCGTTACACCCATTAAAGAAGTAATGATTTAGTGGTCATTTAAATTGGTCAAGCACTCTTTGGACAGGGCAAGACGCATTATGGTACTCTTATGCAATGTCCTTAGAGTTAATGTTAACCATCGGTTTGGTGATCCAAGGCATGCTGCATGGATTAGGGCCCAAAGCTTTTTTGTGGTCCCGTTACACTCATTAAAAAAGTAATGAATTAGTGGTCATTTAAATTGGTCAAGCACTCTTTGGACCGTGCAAGACGCATTATGGTACCCTTCTACAAGGTCCTTAGACTTCCTATGACCCATTGGTTGGGCGGTCCAAGGCGTGCTAGTCTTGATTAGGGCCTAAAGTAATTTTTTTACATTAATTTAAGAACTGATGAAGTACTGGTCATTTTAGTTGGTCAAGAACTATTTGGACCGGGCAAGATGCATTATGGTACCCTTCTACATAGTCATTGGAGTTCATATGACCCATGGGCCATAGATAAACCTCTTTTCACGACCAAATGTTGAACATCTTGTAAGAAAGCTTTTGTCTTGCCACAGGTGTTACGTCCATACAATTGTCGAATACGTAACCGAATAGGCAGCTCAGTTACTCATTCGCGAATATCGAACGAGGAACGGGGAATAAGTATCTAACTTCACACTGGTTGCCGTGACATAGGTAACAATTTTTAATCCAAGTTGTAAGTTTGGAATAATAGATGCCCTTCGTGTACTAATATAATTATTTAATATTCCTTAGGAACGACCGTGTCGAACGCCATTTTAACATTTATACAATAATTCGAGATATCTACAATTAAATTGTAGATATCTGCAATTAATTTCAAATATCTCGAATTAAATTGAAGAAATCTCTAATCATTCCAGATATCTCCATTTCAACATGAGATATCAGAAATGCATGTATTTTCGATATCTTGAATTTTATTTAAGATATCTCATATTGATTTTAAGATATTAAGACTAATAAAAGATATTAAAATGGAACATTATTTAAAATTTCTCGAATTGAATTCGAGATATCAGAAATTGAATTCAAGATATCAAAAATTGAATTAGAGATATATATAAAAAAAAAAAAATCGAATTTGAGATATCCAAAATAGAATTCAATATATCAAGTATTCAATTAGAGATATTGTTAATGAAGTCTGCAAGTAAGGAGAAGAAAACTGCTTATGTCCTAGGAATAGGTTAAGGGGATTACAAAGCTGGGATTACTTAGACATGTAAAGACTTGCTAATAGGGTTAAAGGATAGAACTAGAGATGAGGAGAGAAAAGTAGGGAAGGGTTTACAAATTACAACAGTTGGGCTGTGGCTTTTGTGAGGTGAAGAGTTAAGGTAATAACAAGAGACAAGGAAAGGGAGAAGCCTAGGTTGTGTGAGACGATAGTGGTGATAGTGTTGGAAGGTAGCAGAGTTTGTTGATGAAGGCTTGATGTTTTGTGATTGTGAAAGGAAGCAGTGGCATTTTGTAGAGTTTGATAATAAAAGAAGAAAAGCATCGAATAACATTGTCCTGAATTTATTACCCCAAACTACGCAACATGGTGGCAACGGTTTAAAAGAAGAAATGTCTCGGTGTTTGCCCACTACCATTGTATTAAATCCACAACCAGCTAAAAGTCAATGAGATTCAAAGGATATAACTTTAGCTAATGTGTTAGTCATGCAGACGATTTGTTAATTTAACAGAAAATAGGTAACAACACATGAAACTTGGGCGAAACGGATGGATGGTAATCGTTTCAGAAAATATCTGAAGAAGCAAGATCCCGAAGGTATGTAACGACATCATACAACCGCATAGTGGTGGAGCTGATTGTACGGTGTAGATCATTCAACGCCCAATTATGGAAGCAGAGTTGTCCATTTAAAAAACACGCTGTTACATAAAAATTCATTAATCAAGGTGGAGGAAGTCATTGTTTGGTGGCAGATAGAAGAAACAAAAATATAGAATACAGACAGCAACCAACTATAACAGCTGAGGCACTTTTATGGATTTTTTTTGAGGAGTTCTTCTCGGACACTTTCTCGCTGAAACTGCGGTGGAGATCGCATATACATTAAGGTTGTAAATCGTTATTTATTTATAATTGCTATTTCATATTCTCCATTTAAGGGTGCATCATGTATAATTTAAGATCAGAGAAAAGTGAAGTGAAAATGAACACGACAGATAAAAGGGAGGACCAAACTTGTCCACCAGGGATACATGAAGGTCTTCCAAAAGAAATGTGGATAAACTACTCACTAGAGATGCGCAAGATAGAAGCACAAATTGAAATAGAAAAATGTAAACAAAATCATGAAATAGAAAACAAAAGTCCGAACAAGACCATGAACTGAACAATGTTAAAGTAGAGGCAGATACAGAAGTAAAACCAAAGCAACTTCAGATAGATAACGAAACTGCCAAAGTTCAAGTGAACCCAACGTATAAGTGGCAAGTGGTGAAAGTGTAAAGTGTAAAGTGGTGAAGGTGCCTCGTCTGCATGAGAATGAAGATGTTGATGTATATCTTAGAGGTTTTGAAATGTTAGCAGAAACAAACAAGTGGGATAAATCACAGTGGGCAATATTTTTGGTTATTTGGTTTTCATACATTATGCTATGATGTGAAAGAAATTTAAAGCAACATGATATGCTAATTTTTCCAATTTGATTTCATTTGATTTGATTTGATTTGATTTGATTTTATTCGGCAAGATACTTTCTTCATCTACATACAAACAAAAATTGCACATAAAGATAAACATTTAAAATACAAGATGGTAATATACTTGAATGCATCAAAAGAAAATAACATGCCAAGAATAACCCTTTAAGCTAAAAGCTTATTTCCAAAGGGTCCTTATAACCATTAAAATACAAAAGATAAGAAATAAACTATTAAAACATCTAAAACATGCATACAAACACTGTAAAAAAGAAAGATATTTACAAGCAAGACATTCATATGATTTAAAAGGTAGGCTTTGGCATCTTTTTTAAAATTGTATTTCAGCAGGATGGATTTTATGTTTTCAGGTAGCCTGTTCCAGTTTTTAATTGCATTGTAATAAAAAGACCCATCACAGTGCGTTTTAACTTTGGGAACTTGAAAATTAAAACTACTACCTCTTGTGTTATGGCTATGAACACTATTTACTCTAATAAAACTCTCCCTCATATAAATACAAATTCCTTGGAAAAGACTGCCTTTCAATTTCTTTTCTTTTTAATTTTGTAGTCAGGAACAGCACGTGTAATTTTAAGATCATTAGTTAGGCGCATTGTACCACTATTAATATACCTGTTTACAAGATAGCTGAATGGACGAACAATAATGTAATTAAACGCTTTAACAACTTTACAATGAATATTATGATTGTCCTTGACCACCATTTTGAAGATCTTTGATATATTCCATGATAACTTCGTCATCATCGGTGGAATACAAAAACACACAATGATCATGTATACACCAGCTCTTCTTAATTTTGGAGCGACTACTTCACCCTTGAAGAGGGAAATAACGTTCATACAAGAAGATACAAATGAATACGTTTTAAGTAGAATTATAATCATTTACTATTAGAACAACAGTCCAAACCACCTGTGAAAGATCCTGATGAAATGAAGTTATAGCACTTTGCGTCAATTTACGGTGTAACTTTGTAGACCTATTCCTTAAAGATGTATAAGAAGAGGCGTCAATCATAGGAGGGGGGAGGGGGCACAGGGTGACACAGGGTGACACAGGGTGACCTCTAAATGGTGGGGACAGGTTTGGTAACTGATTCTCGTTGGCGCTGGAGTATCATTCAGACTCATAATGACTCGTGTATCCCACAAAGGGAGCTGAAACATTGCGCTACATGAGATTAGTATGTTATTATGTTTTAATTCTCATCTGCTCGACACCAGAGAAAAATAGAACTTTGCAACTGGGTTGAAATAAGACATGGATTTCATTGATAACGTAAATTAAATGAGGAACCGCGCTCATGTATCTCTGAGGCTATCTGCACAGGCCACTAGATAATGAAAGCCCGAAGCATTCGCTAATCTCCTTGCAGTATATTATAATTTTATATTATAGTATATGGTATTTCACGTACAAGCAATATAACACTATATGTGTAAATAATATTGTGCAATCAGTTTGGTTAGCAAAGTCACCCAGGATAGTCTTGAAGTGTTTTTGAGAAAATTACATATATCAAACGAAATTTGAGACAGATACATATATGGTGCTCAGCCTGGGTGCAAAGCTGCTAGTCATGTTGTTGTTATAACCATGTTAGTCATTATACCTCAAGTTCTAGTTTAGTAGTTCTGTACATATGTTCACAAAATATTTTATTTGTGTTTTAGTTCACTGGTGCCAACTACAGGGCCGTAGCCTGCGGGGGTGGGGGGGGGGGGGGGGGCAGCTGCCCCTTGAAATTTTCACTTCCTAAATGAAAGTAAGCCTACGATAATATGAACGTCTGGACATTTTGCGAAATGTTCATATCATTTCTTTTGATTTCATTAGTCAGTAGTGTGCAACCTCAAGATTCTAGGCACGTGTTGTATGAATGGCGTTCAAAGAGAACACAAGGTTTAGTTTAACCGTTCATCACGTATATGCACAATAAATGTAGAGAGCTTCTAAGATTTAACCTGCATGAACATTGTAGTAGTCTGATGTCAAACTACGGTTCATAATTATATTTATTACGTCTATGTGTCCGTCTATATCCGTCTATGTGTAGGCCTATGAGTTTTATTTTAAGCCCCTATATCAGTGCCCCAATGTTTTAACTAAGAATATGGAGGCACTCAGTCACCTTCACGGCCCACACACTGAGCTCAAACTCAAATACCCCCCCCCCCCCTCCCTCCCTAATAGGTCCCTTTTGGCATGTAAAACAGATAATTTTAACACACATCTAACAGTTAATTTACACCTAAATTCCCCAATTGATTCCCCTAAGCATATATAGACTACGGCTACCATCAGAATGCCATATAGCGTGCTTTTATCTCTTCACTTACCTGTGTAGAACAATGGATAACGCAGAGTTTACAAAGTAACGTAAAGATTTAATTCTTCTTCTACAAAGTGGTTTACCGAATAAAATTTTTCCCATTAACCTTATCTGAGTGGTAAATTTTCAAAACATGAGATCTCAAAGTGTTTAGATGAAACTGACATGGCCTGGGAAGTGCCATTTCCGGCAACCTGGAAGGCATATTTTTAAAAACATTATGGAACACGAAAAGGGAAACTTATTTCGTTGTGTAGTCTAAATTTGTTGTTGTTGAAACTAAAGTTGTTGCTGCTATTTTAATATGCTGTTGCTTGAACTCACGTTGATGTATAAACTTCCGTTGTCTAAACTTACGTCGTTGTCATCTGCGCTGTTCAACATTATTGCTCAACCACGGAAATGTTAATAACAGGTGTTTAGCACGAAATTAAACATACATCACCAGCGCAGGAGAATGCATGATACGTAGGCTACTGCCACTACAACTACTAGGCCTACTACTGTTGCACCAGGGAATTCCATAAAAACTCACTGGTTACACCTAGAGCCTTATTTGAACTCTTCCTACTGCTACTAATACAATCAACAATGAAAATAATTCTAAACAGTCTGCACTACCCACATATCCTAATTAACGACGTGCGTATA
This sequence comes from Apostichopus japonicus, assembly GCF_037975245.1. Lineage (NCBI taxonomy): Eukaryota > Metazoa > Echinodermata > Holothuroidea > Aspidochirotida > Stichopodidae > Apostichopus > Apostichopus japonicus. The sequence continues at coordinate 35,496,627 of NC_092569.1, forward strand.
GTAAGCATATGCAGCGCAAATTGAATTTAGTTTGAGAAGAGCTTTTATTTTTTACATCACGTGGTTGAGCAATTGTTGAACAGCGCCGATGGCAACAACTTAAGTTTAGACAACGAATTAAGTTTGCCCATTTCGCGTTCCATAAAACATTCTTGCTACACTCTCGCCAACCGATGGTGGCGCTCAGATAGTGTCATGATGGTCCCTTTTACGAATGGTCCACCCACTAAAAATGTCTTTAAAAGGCCCTGGTTTAACGCACCTCAAAGCAATGTGTAACATTTGGACGATACATAATGTTTCTCGATGTTCCTCAACAAGTGAAAAGTTGAAGAATGTTTTCGTTTGGGTTTAAGTTTCAATTAACCATGATACGGCTCTAAGTCACACCCGGATGCTAAATAGACAGGTCTTCCTTAATTTAAGTCCAATCACTTGTCAGATGTTGACATTTGTCAAACTTTATCTATGACTGACATATCAATCCAGGGACCAAACAGAAGCAAACTTGAAGATTTATAGATGTGAGTGCCACCCCCCCCCCCCCCCTTCGCGCCCGCCGAAGCTTCATACTACACACATTTAACTATGACTATCTAACTCGAAATCATTTGTGATTCATAATTATTAATTTTCCACAAACAAAATTAAACATCTCCGAAATTTAGCGATAGTACCTGTGTTTTCAACATTTCGTTATTTTAAGTTGACTATGTACATGAGATTAACAACACCATGTGCAACCACATAATACTTTGTCATTAGTTGACATGGCTGGTACTAGAAGATTTATTTAGGGATATTGTAATCTATATATATTTATAAATGTTACCCTATGTTTTGTGAGTAGTTCGACGGCAACCCTGATAATGACTTCATATAAATATATAAGTATATGAAATGTGTGTGTATATGTCCTAGAAACCAAGAATCGTTAAGAATCCACTTGCAATTATCCATTTCCAACCAACTAATAATACTTGGGGGGGGGGGGGGGGGTGAGGGTTGACTACGAGGGATGCAACAAATTAAGGAAAAATGCACAAGTTTACTATGTTTTATTCTTTTATTCTTTTGTGAGACTCATGCAATAATCAATTTTCAAACTATCAAACAACAGTAAGCTGAATAATATTAATAATTTGACATCAATTTCAATAAATATCTCCTCATTCCCTTTGAAAATTAATTATTTAGTCGAATCGTCCCGTTTGTAATTTGTGTTGCATTTTCTTCTTCTTTCTTGACTATGGCACGTCCAGCTGTCCGATGCTCGAAGATTTGTGTCGATCTTTTCTTATTTTTCCTTGTAAAAGCTGCTCTTTTGTGCAATGTTATTTATACAGTGTTTTGTCTACACAGGCCGTATTTTCATATCTGTGTACTGCAGGTTGCATCCATAACTGTTCAAACTATAACTATACCAGAACATGTGCGTTCCTCGAGTAGAGCCGTCGTAGTCTCCGTTGAGGTGAGAAAGAGCGCAATAAGCGCAGTTGTCGCTGCCATCGGGAAACAATATACAGTAATAACTATGACTGGGACAGTAAGACCGACACTGAGAAGCAGAATAATAATATGTACAGTAATAACTATAATAGAACCACCAGGCTCCTCTGTGTCTCTCCGCACAGTCGTAGCTGCTCCATCCATCGTTGTCCCGGTCTTTTGTACTGAACGGTTTATTGTTGCTACCAGACAAACTATCATAACCTGCAACAAACAAGAAAGAGTAAATAAATCGGTCATTTTATATACTTTGAACGAATCCAATGTCAGATGTAATATAGAGGGCAGTGCGTTTTTGTCCTACCAACATGAAAACGTCAGTTCCGCGAATGTTTTGTTTTTTGTGTTCAATATTTACGATACATAAGGTGGTATTTTGTGGTTGCAAGGGAGTTTTTATATATTTTTGTTGTTGTTCCGTTTGAAATACAGCACCACAACAGGAGTAGAATACAGATGGGGAAACCACTTTAACCAAATACTAGGTTTGGGTTACTAGAGTCGCTAGTATCGCTCTTTATTTATATTTATTCATCCGCAAGTATTTACAATACTATTCATTCATTTCATTATTTGATTGTTATTTCTAAGTTCACAACTGATTAGTTTCCTACTCTGTCAAAACTGTAGTTATAAATTTCTTGTTTGTTGAATAATATCACCCTGTTCTACTGCGTACTGGGTATTCAGTGTGTTATTGTCATCGATTGTTCAATTATTTACCCTAGATATATAACACTTTGTAATTGGTGTATCTTTCAACCTGAGCTCACACGTTGGACTGTAAACGTAGATTGAAATTACACTATACACAAATCATAAAATCAATACTTTTAAATGAAGAATAGAACCGACATTGTATAAACGGAATTTACTATTAATGTAGTAGCTAATATTTTAGGTTTCGACAAAGTAACCAAAATTCGATGTATTACATGTATGAAAATCTTGAATGATATTGATTATCGTCTTTTTATTATTTAGTTCTTATCGACATGTACTTCTAGTCTCGTACGTATAACTTTTTTGAACAGACTGATTGATTGATTAAAATTTATCGAATCTATACAGACGAATATTTCAAATAAATCATTTCTGATTCCTCTATTTCAATGTTCTATGCATGATAAACCCTAGATGACTTTACACATAACATGATTAAATTTAAATAGCGCCTCAAAGTTTTCACATATGAGAATCATCGAATATACTTACCACTTAAAGTCACACTATACAGTAACGAGAAGGCACACGTGGCATGCTTCCAGGTACTACTAATATGATATTAACCCATTTGTAAGTTTGAAGTGATGCGAGTTTGGTAGACAACAGCGAGAGGCAAGGCAACAGACATTTACGATAATTTTCAGAATACTCGTTTAGGTTGGGGTGATAGTGATGTTGAGATTTACTTTCTCTGTGTCAGAAATACATGGACACTGGCTACTATTATAATATCTACTGCCATAGTTTTATGTATTGTTAGGTGCTTGTGCAAACACGGCCAAGAGACTTGTGTTGCCAATGAAAAGCGGATCTTATCGTCTGCTTCTTATGTCTGTACACATTGTATACAGTCCTGAAACCTACGGGCGTTCCAGCTGTACTTCAAACGCGTGAAAGAAAATAGCAATGTTTGGAATTTAAAATTGCTGTGAACCTTGAACTTATATATCATTTAGCCAGGAATGCGGTAGCTATGAGATCAGGACATTAGTTGTTAGTTGCTTCTCCTAATTCACATAATCGGTCCAGATTTATGTTTGCGTCAATGATTAGAACCATCAATTACTCACCTGTATTTCCACTGTGTGATCCAACTGATAGTCGATACTTGTCTGCTTGGTTATTAATCCTAAAAGTCGAATAGACGGCGTATTTTGATGATGAGCCGGAGTCCCTTAGATCAATACGAAGCTGGTAAGTTTTCTGGTTGGTCAGAGAGTAGATATATTTATTACCTAGCCAGTGGTCATGATTTTTATCACCGAAACCGTCCTTGTAGTCCCTCCAATCACGATAAAAGTCTTCTGAGGCACTCGATCGTCGCTGGAAGACCTATGAAATAAAAAAGAAAAGTGAATCCAGCTATATAATCTAGTTATCCGTAAGAGCATAACATTCAACGCCGTTAGATAGTTAACAAAGATATGGATACTGTGAAAGTGAGATAATTTGCAATAGTGTTTTGTTTCTTGATTTTGGTTCTTCCTTAAATGGTCAAGTGCATCTCAAAGAGATCTGCAGTGCATCATTTTGAGGAATGTAAAGTATAATGTGAGAAAGTTCAGAATTTAAGTCCTTAATTGTTTGCGAAGCTCACCGTCCATCCTCCTCCGTTACTTTCCATCTCACAGTAAACCTGAATACCGCGTGGCCAACCATCAGGGTAAATGGTGTAAACTCCATCACTGAGTGTACCGGAATCATAAAGCTCGTAGCAATCTTTTGGGAGGCTTGTGCACGTCACTCCGTCCCCTTGGTAGTTTGTATTGCAGTAACATTTACGGACACCACTCCTCGTAGCACAGGTTGCGTGAACACTACACTGGTAACTCGCCTCTATAAGCTGGTTATTTTGGCAAGTTGATCTTCGTGTACATCCTGAATTGATGTAAAAATCGCCAACCTGATTTAAGATATTCATCAAGTAAGAAACAACAAATAAACAAATTATAAATTTGCGGTTGTCACAGTGAAATGTATATGATTTCAACGGTGGGTGGCCAATGATAAATCCCCTCGAATGATCTAGGTATGGATATGAACCTTTACGAAAAATGTATGAGGTCTTTCAAGCCAACTCCGATGAATGGGCGTAGGAATAGGCCTTAAAAATTGTAGCCACAAATATTGCATTCAACCACTTATCACGACTATATATTAGGCATACAAATGAATCTAACCGCAAGACTGAAAAAAATTACCCATGAAATTTTATATCAGGCTTATAAGTGCATGCACACCCGTAGGAGTGGTCTCGTGATTCCCGAATCAACGTAATATATCCCTCGACTGACAGTTTTGAGAGGACTGTCGACAAAAACAAATGGGTCAATGGCCCTGCCCAACCACGATGCGAACGCCACTCAGATATCTGTACTGTTATGTGATTATCGACAAGTATAATAAGTAAAGATTTCCTTCTAATTACATGTACAAGATTAAGAACAAAGCATTATAAAAATGACCTGAAGGACCGTACTGACCCCTAATACACTTCCTATGTCAGCAACGAAGCAGTTGTGGCGGCACGTAACTCCGTCCCCTTGGTAGTTTTGATTACAGTAGCATTTACGGACACCGCTCCTCTCAGAACAGGTTGCGTGAACACTACACTGGTAACTCGCCTCGATAATATGGTTGTTTTGGCAAGTTGATCTTCGTGTACATCCTGAATTGATGTAAAACTCGCCAACCTGATTTCAGATATTCAGCGAAAAGACACAACAAATAAACAAATTATGAATTTGAAATGTACAGGATTTCAACGGTAGGTGGCCAAAGATTTGTTCCCCTCGAATGATCTAGGTACGGGTATGAACCTTTATGAAAGTTTTATGAGTTCTTTGAAGCCAACTCCTATATAGGGGCGTAGGGATGCGCCTTAACAAAAAGTAGCTGCAAATATTGCATTCAACGGCCTATCGCAACTATACATTAGGCATACAAATAAATCTAACCGCAAGACTGTGATAAAAAAGTATCCATAAATTTTTGTGTCAGGCTTATCAGTGCATGCACACCCGTAGGAGTGGCCTCGTGATTCCCGACTAAACGTAATATATCCCTTGACTGACAGTTTTGACTGGACTGGCGACAAAAACAAATGGGTCAATGGCCCCTGCCCAACCACGATGCGCGCGTCACTCGGATATCTGTAAATGTCAAATGAATATTGACAAGTATTAAGAGTAAAGGTTTGCTTCTAATTATATGGACAATAATTAAGAACGAAGCATTATAAAAAGGGCATGAAAGAACCGTACTGACCGCTAACACACTTCCTATGTCAGCAACGAAGCAGTTGTGGCGACACGTCACTCCGTCCCCTTGGTAGTTTTGATTACAGTAGCATTTACGGACACCGTTCCTCTCAGCACAGGTTGCGTGAACACTACACTGGTAACTCGCCTCTATAAGCTGGTTATTTTGGCAAGTTGATCTTCGTGTACATCCTGAATTGATGTAAAAATCGCCAACCTGATTTAAGATATTCATCAAGTAAGAAACAACAAATAAACAAATTATAAATTTGCGGTTGTCACATTAAAATGTATATGATTTCAACGGTGGGTGGCCAATGATAAATCCCCTCGAATGATCTAGGTATGGATATGAACCTTTTCGAAAAATGTATGAGGTCTTTCAAGCCAACTCCGATGAATGGGCGTAGGAATCCGCCTTAAAAATTGTAGCCACAAATATTGCATTCAACCACTTATCACGACTATATATTAGGCATACAAATGAATCTAACCGCAAGACTGTGAAAAAAGTATCCATGAATTTTTATATCAGGCTTATAAGTGCATGCACACCCGTAGGAGTGGTCTCGTGATTCCCGAATCAACGTAATATATCCCTCGACTGACAGTTTTGAGAGGACTGTCGACAAAAACAAATGGGTCAATGGCCCTGCCCAACAACGATGCGAACGCCACTCAGATATCTGTACTGTAATGTGATTATCGACAAGTATAATAAGTAAAGGTTTCCTTCTAATTACATGTACAAGATTAAGAACAAAGCATTATAAAAATGACCTGAAGGACCGTACTGACCCCTAATACACTTCCTATGTCAGCAACGAAGCAGTTGTGGCGGCACGTCACTCCGTCCCCTTGGTAGTTTTGATTACAGTAGCATTTACGGACACCTCTCCTCTTAGTACAGGTTGCGTGACTACTACACTGGTAACTTTCATCTACAAGCCGGCTGTTCCTACAAGTTGATTTTCGTGTACATCTTGAATTGATGTAAAAGTGGCCCTCCTGTTTTAAGATATTCAGCAAAAAGAAAAACAACAACTAATAAATGAATTATGCATTTGCGGTTGTCATATTGAAATTTACTGGATTTCAACGATGGGAGGCCACGTGATTCCCGACTTAACGTAATACATCCCTCGACTGAAAGTTTTTACTGGATTGGCGACAAAAAACTGGGTCTATAGCCCCTACACAACCACGATGCGCACGCTACTCTGTTATCTGTAAATGCAATGTAATTATCGACAAGTATAAATAGTAAAGGTTTGCTTCTAATTATATGGACAATGATTTAAAAAAAAAAAAACATTACAAAATGACCTAAAAGAACCGTACTGACCCCTAATACACTTCCTTTGTCGGCAACGAAGCAGTTGTGGGTGCACGTCACTCCGTCCCCGTCGTAGTTTGGATTGCAGTAACATTTACGGACACCGTTAATCTCAGAACAGGTTGCGTAACTACTACACTGGTAACTCTCATCCACGAGCCGGCTGTTCCTACAAGTTGATTTTTGTGTACATCTTGAATTGATGTAAAAGTGGCCCTCCTAATTTAAGATATTCAGCGAAAAGAAAAACATCAACTTATAACCGAATTATACATTTGCGACTGTCATAGTAAAATAAACAGAGTTTCAACGACGGGTGGCCACGTGATTCATGACTAAACGTAATAAACATACAATAAATCCAACCGCAAGACTGTGAAAAAAGTACGCATGAAATTTTATATCAGGCTTACAAGTGCATGCACACCCGTAGGAGTGGTCTCGTGATTCCCGAATCAACGTAATATATCCCTCGACTGACAGTTTTGAGAGGACTGTCGACAAAAACAAATGGGTCAATGGCCCTGCCCAACAACGATGCGAACGCCACTCAGATATCTCTACTGTAATGTGATTATCGACAAGTATAATAAGTAAAGGTTTCCTTCTAATTATATGTACAAGATTAAGAACAAAGCATTATAAAAATGACCTGAAGGACCGTACTGACCCCTAATACACTTCCTTTGTCAGCAACGAAGCAGTTGTGGCGGCACGTAACTCCGTCCCCTTGGTAGTTTTGATTACAGTAGCATTTACGGACACCGCTCCTCTCAGTACAGGTTGCGTGACTACTACACTGGTAACTTTCATCTACAAGCCGGCTGTTCCTACAAGTTGATTTTCGTGTACATCTTGAATTGATGTAAAAGTGGCCCTCCTGTTTTAAGATATTCAGCAAAAAGAAAAACAACAACTAATAAATGAATTATGCATTTGCGGTTGTCATTTTTGAAATGTACTGGATTTCAACGATGGGTGGCCAATGATAAATCCCCTCGAATGATCTAGGTATGGATATGAACCTTTATGAAAGTTTTATGAGTTCTTTGAAGCCAACTCCTATATAGGGGGCGTAGGGATCCGCCTTAACAAAAAGTAGCTGCAAATATTGCATTCAACGGCCTATCGCAACTATACATTAGGCATACAAATAAATCTAACCGCAAGACTGTGATAAAAAAGTATCCATAAATTTTTGTGTCAGGCTTATCAGTGCATGCACACCCGTAGGAGTGGCCTCGTGATTCCCGACTAAACGTAATATATCCCTTGACTGACAGTTTTGACTGGACTGGCGACAAAAACAAATGGGTCAATGGCCCCTGCCCAACCACGATGCGCGCGTCACTCGGATATCTGTAAATGTCAAATGAATATTGACAAGTATAAAGAGTGAAGGTTTGCTTCTAATTATATGGACAATAATTAAGAACGAAGCATTATAAAAAAGGGCATGAAAGAACCGTACTGACCCCTAACACACTTCCTATGTCAGCAACGAAGCAGTTGTGGCGACACGTCACTCCGTCCCCTTGGTAGTTTTGATTACAGTAGCATTTACGGACACCGTTCCTCTCAGCACAGGTTGCGTGACTACTACACTGGTAACTTTCATCTACAAGCCGGCTGTTCCTACAAGTTGATTTTCGTGTACATCTTGAATTGATGTAAAAGTGGCCCTCCTGTTTTAAGATATTCAGCAAAAAGAAAAACAACAACTAATAAATGAATTATGCATTTGCGGTTGTCATATTGAAATGTACTGGATTTCAACGATGGGTGGCCACGTGATTCCCGACTAAACGTAATACATCCCTCGACTGAAAGTTTTTACTGGATCGGCGACAAAAAACTGGGTCTATAGCCCCTACACAACCACGATGCGCACGCTACTCTGTTATCTGTAAATGCAATGTAATTATCGACAAGTATAAATAGTAAAGGTTTGCTTCTAATTATATGGACAATGATTTAAAAAAAAAAAAACATTATAAAATGACCTAAAAGAACCGTACTGACCCTTAATACACTTCCTTTGTCGGCAACGAAGCAGTTGTGTCGACACGTAACTCCGTCCCCTTGGTAGTTTTGATTACAGTAGCATTTACGGACACCGCTCCTCTCAGTACAGGATGCGTGACTACTACACTGGTAACTTTCATCTACAAGCCGGCTGTTCCTACAAGTTGATTTTCGTGTACATCTTGAATTAATGTAAAAATGGCCCTCCTGTTTTAAGATATTCAGCAAAAAGAAAAACAACAACTAAAAAATGAATTACGCATTTGCGGTTGTCATATTGAAATATACTGGATTTCAACGATGGGTGGCCAATGATAAATCCCCTCGAATGATCTAGGTATGGATATGAACCTTTATGAAAGTTTTATGAGTTCTTTGAAGCCAACTCCTATATAGGGGGCGTAGGGATCCGCCTTAACAAAAAGTAGCTGCAAATATTGCATTCAACGGCCTATCGCAACTATACATTAGGCATACAAATAAATCTAACCGCAAGACTGTGATAAAAATGTATCCATAAATTTTTGTGTCAGGCTTATCAGTGCATGCACACCCGTAGGAGTGGCCTCGTGATTCCCGACTAAACGTAATATATCCCTTGACTGACAGTTTTGACTGGACTGGCGACAAAAACAAATGGGTCAATGGCCCCTGCCCAACCAAGATGCGCGCGTCACTCGGATATCTGTAAATGTCAACTGAATATTGACAAGTATAAAGAGTGAAGGTTTGCTTCTAATTATATGGACAATAATTAAGAACGAAGCATTATAAAAAGGGCATGAAAGAACCGTACTGACCCCTAACACACTTCCTATGTCAGCAACGAAGCAGTTGTGGCGACACGTCACTCCGTCCCCTTGGTAGTTTTGATTACAGTAGCATTTACGGACACCGTTCCTCTCAGCACAGGTTGCGTGAACACTACACTGGTAACTCGCCTCTATAATCTGGTTATTTTGGCAAGTTGATCTTCGTGTACATCCTGAATTGATGTAAAAATCGCCAACCTGATTTAAGATATTCATCAAGTAAGAAACAACAAATAAACAAATTATAAATTTGCGGTTGTCTCAGTGAAATGTATATGATTTCAACGGTGGGTGGCCAATGATAAATCCCCTCGAATGATCTAGGTATGGATATGAACCTTTTCGAAAAATGTATGAGGTCTTTCAAGCCAACTCCGATGAATGGGCGTAGGAATCCGCCTTAAAAATTGTAGCCACAAATATTGCATTCAACCACTTATCACGACTATATATTAGGCATACAAATGAATCTAACCGCAAGACTGTGAAAAAAGTATCCATGAATTTTTGTGTCAGGCTTATAAGTGCATGCACACCCGTAGGAGTGGTCTCGTGATTCCCGAATCAACGTAATATATCCCTCGACTGACAGTTTTGAGAGGACTGTCGACAAAAACAAATGGGTCAATGGACCTGCCCAACCACGATGCGAACGCCACTCAGATATCTGTACTGTAATGTGATTATCGACAAGTATAATAAGTAAAGGTTTCCTTCTAATTATATGTACAAGATTAAGAACAAAGCATTATAAAAATGACCTGAAGGACCGTACTGACCCCTAATACACTTCCTATGTCAGCAACGAAGCAGTTGTGGCGGCACGTAACTCCGTCCCCTTGGTAGTTTTGATTACAGTAGCATTTACGGACACCGCTCCTCTCAGTACAGGTTGCGTGACTACTACACTGGTAACTTTCATCTACAAGCCGGCTGTTCCTACAAGTTGATTTTCGTGTACATCTTGAATTGATGTAAAAATGGCCCTCCTGTTTTAAGATATTCAGCAAAAAGAAAAACAACAACTAATAAATGAATTACGCATTTGCGGTTGTCATATTGAAATATACTGGATTTCAACGATGGGTGGCCAATGATAAATCCCCTCGAATGATCTAGGTATGGATATGAACCTTTATGAAAGTTTTATGAGTTCTTTGAAGCCAACTCCTATATAGGGGGCGTAGGGATCCGCCTTAACAAAAAGTAGCTGCAAATATTGCATTCAACGGCCTATCGCAACTATACATTAGGCATACAAATAAATCTAACCGCAAGACTGTGATAAAAATGTATCCATAAATTTTTGTGTCAGGCTTATCAGTGCATGCACACCCGTAGGAGTGGCCTCGTGATTCCCGACTAAACGTAATATATCCCTTGACTGACAGTTTTGACTGGACTGGCGACAAAAACAAATGGGTCAATGGCCCCTGCCCAACCAAGATGCGCGCGTCACTCGGATATCTGTAAATGTCAACTGAATATTGACAAGTATAAAGAGTGAAGGTTTGCTTCTAATTATATGGACAATAATTAAGAACGAAGCATTATAAAAAGGGCATGAAAGAACCGTACTGACCCCTAACACACTTCCTATGTCAGCAACGAAGCAGTTGTGGCGACACGTCACTCCGTCCCCTTGGTAGTTTTGATTACAGTAGCATTTACGGACACCGTTCCTCTCAGCACAGGTTGCGTGAACACTACACTGGTAACTCGCCTCTATAATCTGGTTATTTTGGCAAGTTGATCTTCGTGTACATCCTGAATTGATGTAAAAATCGCCAACCTGATTTAAGATATTCATCAAGTAAGAAACAACAAATAAACAAATTATAAATTTGCGGTTGTCTCAGTGAAATGTATATGATTTCAACGGTGGGTGGCCAATGATAAATCCCCTCGAATGATCTAGGTATGGATATGAACCTTTTCGAAAAATGTATGAGGTCTTTCAAGCCAACTCCGATGAATGGGCGTAGGAATCCGCCTTAAAAATTGTAGCCACAAATATTGCATTCAACCACTTATCACGACTATATATTAGGCATACAAATGAATCTAACCGCAAGACTGTGAAAAAAGTATCCATGAATTTTTGTGTCAGGCTTATAAGTGCATGCACACCCGTAGGAGTGGTCTCGTGATTCCCGAATCAACGTAATATATCCCTCGACTGACAGTTTTGAGAGGACTGTCGACAAAAACAAATGGGTCAATGGACCTGCCCAACCACGATGCGAACGCCACTCAGATATCTGTACTGTAATGTGATTATCGACAAGTATAATAAGTAAAGGTTTCCTTCTAATTATATGTACAAGATTAAGAACAAAGCATTATAAAAATGACCTGAAGGACCGTACTGACCCCTAATACACTTCCTATGTCAGCAACGAAGCAGTTGTGGCGGCACGTAACTCCGTCCCCTTGGTAGTTTTGATTACAGTAGCATTTACGGACACCGCTCCTCTCAGTACAGGTTGCGTGACTACTACACTGGTAACTTTCATCTACAAGCCGGCTGTTCCTACAAGTTGATTTTCGTGTACATCTTGAATTGATGTAAAAATGGCCCTCCTGTTTTAAGATATTCAGCAAAAAGAAAAACAACAACTAATAAATGAATTATGCATTTGCGGTTGTCATATTGAAATATACTGGATTTCAACGATGGGTGGCCAATGATAAATCCCCTCGAATGATCTAGGTATGGATATGAACCTTTATGAAAGTTGTATGAGTTCTTTGAAGCCAACTCCTATATAGGGGGCGTAGGGATCCGCCTTAACAAAAAGTAGCTGCAAATATTGCATTCAACGGCCTATCGCAACTATACATTAGGCATACAAATAAATCTAACCGCAAGACTGTGATAAAAATGTATCCATAAATTTTTGTGTCAGGCTTATCAGTGCATGCACACCCGTAGGAGTGGCCTCGTGATTCCCGACTAAACGTAATATATCCCTTGACTGACAGTTTTGACTGGACTGGCGACAAAAACAAATGGGTCAATGGCCCCTGCCCAACCACGATGCGCGCGTCACTCGGATATCTGTAAATGTCAAATGAATATTGACAAGTATAAAGAGTGAAGGTTTGCTTCTAATTATATGGACAATAATTAAGAACGAAGCATTATAAAAAGGGCATGAAAGAACCGTACTGACCCCTAACACACTTCCTATGTCAGCAACGAAGCAGTTGTGGCGACACGTCACTCCGTCCCCTTGGTAGTTTTGATTACAGTAGCATTTACGGACACCGTTCCTCTCAGCACAGGTTGCGTGAACACTACACTGGTAACTCGCCTCTATAATCTGGTTGTTTTGACAAGTTGATCTTTGTGTACATCCTGAATTGATGTAAAAATCGCCAACCTGATTTAATATATTCAGCGAAAAGAAACATCAGATTAACAAAATGATGAAATTGCGGTTGTCACAGTGAAATGTACAGGATTCTAACGGTGGGTGGCCAATGATTTATTCCCCTGAATGATCTAGGTACGGGTATGGATCTTTATGAAAGTTTTGTGAAGTCTTTGAAGCCAACTCCGATGAGGAGGCCGCGGGGTCCGCCCTGAAAGGTAGCTGCAAATATTGCATTAAAACGGCCTATTGCGACTTTAAATTAGGCCTACAATTAGATTCTAGCCGCAAAATTATCGTTAGTTGTACCCATGCATTTTAGTGTAAGGTTTATAAGGGAATGGACATATGTGGGTATAGCCTTTTGCTTCCTGAGTATATGTAAGTAAAATATTTGATTCTTATTATATGGGAAAAATCAATTAAAGCAAAAGACTTAGAATGTAAGAACCGTACTAACCATTAATACACCTCCTTTGTCAGCAACGAAGCAGTTACATTGGTTCAGAGGGATGCATTGTTCTTGCTGTCTCAGATAATTACCGACGCAAACACATTGCTCTGTTTCTCTTCGAGAGGTAGCCGAGATGCAAGTATTAGGGTCGTCACAAGTCCTCTCACATGTCTCATTGCTAAATATTTCATTAGCTGGACACCATTCAGGGATTGTTTCTAGAGAACAGGAAAGAAAAAAATGAAAATAATAGTAACCTGATACAGTCACGACATATTTTACATGTGGCATAGAATAGTTTGTCTTCATTACTTAAATACGTGGTTGTCAGAAGGTTAAAGGAAAGCAACATACACTCAGAAGCTGCTCGAATAAATGTAGAACATTTTAAATAGGTAGTGGCCGTTCCGTAGTCACATTAATGTTACTATTTATTCTGATAACGAGATAAAACACCATCATTTGTTGTGCAATTAGTCTGAAACCAGGTAGTCATGGTTTGTTTCTGTTTCAGAGTTCTCTAGGTGTAAGTATACTGCTTTCTGACAACAATGGTAATTAATAACAACATCAAAATTCTTCCGTTGGTTGTTCTGATCAAACTGGGAGACGAACCTGGTTTAATTGTAAACGTTATGTTGTACTAACGTTAGGAACGGTTCTTTGTTCAGAGCCATGCTCGGTGTTGAGTACGAAGCAGTCTTGTAGTGAGTGCGTAATCACACTTTAGCTAATGAAGGCATTTTGGAATTCTAGTATGGATACTAATGCAAGATTAAGTGTTTGAACTCGCACTAGAAGCTTGTACTTGCACTCATATCATATCATATTCTAATTGCTACGATATGTATTGTAGCGCCGTTGTACTCGCTGATATACTATATGTATACTCGTACTATATATAATGTAGTAGTTTCTTTAAAACATATTTGACATGCCAAATTTACTTCAAAAATATCCTTTCGTTTTCAGAATAAACCTTTCATTTTCTGCGCGTTTACGTTTGACATTTAATAAATGATCACGATTTTTATGATTTTTTTGGCTTTATATTTAATAATGTAAAAGACACTTACCATCTGATATTTCGAATGTTCCTAAACTAGATATATAATAATCCCCCCATTCATCTGAGATACGAAACTCGTCGTATGTTACATAGTAAGTTTCTCCAGCAACGCTCTCAAAGTCCATTCGCAGTCGGTATCGCTTTTGATTTGTTAAGACGGCAATTTTCTCATTTCCGATCCAAAAGTCACTCCCTAGAAAGCCAAAGCCATTTCTGAAGTCTTTCCAACTTCTACTAAAATTTGCAGAATCCGATCTTCGTCGCTGTAATACCTTCAAAGAATATCAAAGAAGTTAACTAGGACGTGATTGAATTATTATTATTTGTTCCCCACTGCAATGCGATATGTTGCTAACAATTATTACACAGAAATACTTATATATTTCTAACTTCAGTTTGTAGTTTGGGCTAGATGTTTAAAGTTCCCTTGGCAGAAGAACTGCACTGTACCTAAGTACAATCTGTATTTAAATTCTACAATATTAAAAATAATTGATTCAAACTTTCGTTTCGACAAAGAAGCGAGATTCTATTAGAAATAACGACTTTGTATTACATCGCTTTATATTGCTGCAATCAAAATCTGAAGTAAATTTGTATAAAACTATTTAAACTTGAAAAGAAAACATCAAGTAATAAGCCATACCGTCCATCCACCAGTATCAAGATCATTGTTACAGTAAGCCTCAAACGGTCCCGGATAGCCATCTGGTTTAATAAGATACACTCCAGATGTATTGTGGGTAGAGGAACATGCATTCGATACTTCTTTGCAATCTCTCGGATACGCAGGTTGTTGAAAAACAAAGTATGAAGAACCTGGATGGAAAGTAAAACAAGGTTATCATTTTATTGTGACTGAAAAATTAAGTTTAGCTAACGAAAATATCGCCCAAGATGCTTTATCTCAATTGCCTCTCTCCACCCAGGGGTTAAATGGGTACATGTGAGGTAACTTGTCATTGGACGCAGTATGTAACTGCAGCCGTCTGGAGTGATTGTCTCTGGGACAGGTTATCATTGAACATGGGACGCGTTTGTAAAGCTCTTTGAAACCTATCGCTGATAAAAAGCGCTATATGAATCGAATATTATTATGAATAAAAGATTCTTTAGCTAATTGTAAGAGAGCTGCTTTCGTTACTAAGACAATTAAGGCATCAGTTTAAATATCAAATATTACTCAACTACCATATATTCGAAGATATCACGACTAAAATTAAATGAGGTAATTGTTATTTAATTCTCAGATGTAACTGTTTTGAAGCATTATATGTGACTAGTTGTCAGCCAATAATGGAAAGTCAAAGACCAAGTATCTTGAATTTCTTTTTCATCAAGCTTCCGTAGTTATCAATCATATCCAAGTGAGATCAAAAGACTCACGTAAACAGGCCAATCCCATTTGTTGAACGTACCTAAGAAATATCATGTAGCACGTAGGATATGAAAAGATCGAAGGTATACTACTCAGAGGAAATCAACCTCGAAATAGATATTTGGAAATAGTGACACGATTGAAATACAAAACGTCAAGAGCGACCATTTAAAGGCTAACATTTCCAGCCATTCAAGTTGTCCAACTGAGGTGTTAACGTTTATAATACATAAGTGATATACCTTACAGAAGTTACTTCTTATAATAAGAAAAATCATATGATATAAATAATACACATACCTGAAGATCTTCCCTCGGTAGTGACGATTATCTGTGTAATAAAAGACATTTACTGAATACATTACAAGATATACAGAGTATTGCAGTCAACAAAAAGCAGGATCAGATTAAATCTAATGTTAATAAAACCAGTTTGAGGGAAAGAAGAACCTTTCGCAAACTGGTCTAAAATATGTTAGTTTAAGAGTAAAGTCGATTTATACTTTGGTAAATTCTCCGGATCACCACTTTAAAGATGTTTTTCTTTTGTCTATATCCATATCTACTTTACAGGTCAATGATGACTTACAGCGTACAACTTTCTTCCAGGAAACATTAGATTACTGGCATTTCCGGTTTTACAGCTACTCTGGCACATGATACGTACGTGAAGGACAAAGGCAATAGCCGGCTGCTTCCTTAAACAGCTTTGTTGCTTAATGCAGACAGATGTTCTTTGTTCAAGTTATATTTTGACATTAGAACATTTCAGACATGAGTTGTAACGCATTTGTGTTTAACAGTCCTTAAGAACACGTAGGGATCATTAACATCGTCCCAGCTATTCTTATTGGACTAAGATTACCGTGTTTTGATACTTACCGTGTACAATGAAACTCTGAGTTTTGAAAGGTGTCATTTTACTTTTAAGGTAAGTTCATAGCCTTATATTTGTATATCTTACTAACCAAACAATTGTAGCGCGCTGTAGAAGCTCAGCTAAGCTTCTATTTGAAATCATTGTTTCTAGTATTGTGCCGATATCGCCAATATCGGACCTGTTTGATATCCAATATTTCAATCTCAATATCGGCCCCATACCGATACCGATTTTTTTTTTAAAAGCCAGAATGGATGTCGAATCGCACTTTCAGTCATACTTTAATACATAAGGTATCAGAATTATCATCGGCTATCGTAAAATATTATATTGCACAACTCACAAACAGTAACCAATTGATAAATCTCTTTTGTCTATTCTATAACACTAACCCTAACCTCTTTTTAACTGAATGATCATAGTCCCCAACAAGATGATATGCAAGAAACTGTGTGCTAGCATTTTGTTCTTGGAGAAACACAAGTCCATTCTTCCGGTCACTTCTGTTGAACGATTCTCTACTCTGTTTGACCCACTACTTTCACAATTTAAGCTGCAAGTCTTTAACAAATTATCGTCACATAGAGCCACGAATTTCTTAGCAAATTTTTTTAAAAGATGACATCGAGTAAAACTGACTTCATATAGAAAAGACATAAGCGTATCCTAGCTAAGAACTTTCACTACTCTTAGTGATTAACAGAACCAAAACCACAATATTTTATTTATTTATTTTAGCTTCCGTAAAAATTATATCCTACCATTTGCCGGCTATACTGACAACTAAGCCTAGCCAAAATTAGCAAGTTCCTCGTCGTAGAATTATTCGTTAAACAACCGGAAACAAATTGTGATACACAAACTTGATTCTCGAAATACGATCTTTTCAACAGTCACTTATGTTCTAACAAAATGCATCCATGCAGCTTGTTAGAAGATACACAATTTTTGGAATGATTCAGTAGAGGGTGACCACTTGTTATAACATGTATTCTCAGCTGAGGACTTAGAAGCACTGTTGAAGTAAGTGTGGTAAGCTACTACTGTAGTTATATACATATAGTCACATAGACTGGTGAAATTTACTTGAAAGCGCTACAAAGACTGCTATGCACGTAACGTTCAGTGGCCTGACTGGTCTGCTTACAGATCGTTATATCATTAAATCGGTATGTATTTTTTTCAGAACTTGTGTCATGCTTGTTTGACCAGCTAGAACAGATTAATAAATCACCGCAAGAAACAAGAAGTGGCTTTTGTTGTGGGCAAAAAATGTTCAATATTGGTTTGCCATTATTGTCAATGAGGCTAAATCCTACGGATATGCCGCCAATATTGCAAATATCGGCCGATACAGATATCACAAACGATTATCGGGGCAACACTAGTTTTGATTGGCACTATCCCATTTGTTTGTTCGAAAAATATAAGTCATAGTCGGGATAACGATGTCAATTCCTTCCTCCTATCTCCTTTTTTTCTTGCCTTCTTCTTATAGCAAACATAGTGCGTTTTAATGTTAGAAAGTTGAATTTCTTTAAAGTGGAAACAATGTCACGAACTTACTTTATGCAATAGATCGTTGTACTTATTGCTAGGAATAAAATATGCTCCATTGCAAAGACAAAGAACCAACAGCATTGCACTTCGTAGTTTATGTTCATGCAATGATAGAACGAAATAGTAAAAAAAAAATATATATTCCTCTGATAAACCTGCTAAATGTTGTGGATATTACGTTTGAACTGTGCTTACCCAAAATTGCTCACGGAAATGGTACACATACCATAATTGAACGTCCTAAAACTTCTTACAACCACAGCAAGACGATAAAGAGCAGAAATCGGAATTGGCTCCAACAATATAAGTCATTCTCACACGTATTACACACACACAAACTGTGAAAAGGGTCAAATTGGAAATCTGTTGTCCTTTTACAGAGAATAACATCGAACTAGATTGGACTTGATCAAGTCTCCCACTGGCGGAATTATATCCCACAATGACGTGAAGTTAAGATGGAAGACATTTGGCTACTCACATCAAACGCATGCTGGTCATGAATACTGAAATATTGCGAAACAAATAACATGATCATTGCATATGATTGTGGCCCATATTTCATTATAAGTGAAATCTTTACAGAAGCCCCTGTTTGGAACCCTCACATGACGACAAAAATATTCTTCCTGTGCATTTTTGGTTCACCGCCATTCAAACTCTTATCTACCATGCAAAATGTAAAACAACCTTAGTAACGCTACCTCGACAAATCTACGTGGTACAGTAAGAAGAATCGACGTTTAGCATTAAAATTGTATCTTTTATAACATGATAATCATGATGATGATAAAAATTGCAGGAAATAAAGAATGTCAACAGAAAGGACAAAATAAAAAGAGGAAGTTAAGGAAGACACGAGGAATTTAATCTTTTTTTCTTTCAGACCAAGTCATTCATGACCAAAATTCCATAACGTGATATTGCTCTGCCATAGTGGATAAGATTTGAACATATACTCGGCTTTAAATTTTTAAAAGTATGAAAGATTGGAAGCAGCTTAAACAAACACATGTATTTTTGTTTGTTAATTCCAAATAGTAGTGACATAGACATTTTAGAACAGTCGAGCTTATGACAGTTCAAATTTTATGAAATGACGATGTTATCTGTCAAGACAAAAACATATTGTATAGCATTTCCAGTAGTGAATTTATACAATTCTCTAAATAAACCAGAGAACAAGCTTAAGATCAATATGAATAATAGAAGAATATGGCTCTTGGATACAGAAAATAGTATCACACTATCTAAAGTCATGAAAAAAATTAAAATCTACATTTTATATTTTGCTGTTGCCAACAGAGTAAAGTGTACAGTATAATACTATCTCCACAAAAAGATTGATGCGGCCAAGGCGATTTGTTTGGGATATAGCCAAAGTTTTGTTGTCGTCGATAATGTTATTCAGGAAGCACAGACGGTGTTCGACGTCATTGTTTTATCTGTATGAAAAATTGTGTTTATTAACCAAACGCTGAGTATGTTTGTTCCTTTGAATACAGTGCTCGTTCGAACGATAGCCACAAATTATGATATAAAGGAATTTAATTAGATATCCTTCAACATATAAAGCGAATTATTACCATGCAGTGAGTAATGATAAATGTTATGATTATAATATTTTCTAGTTTTTGCAACGTGTTAGAAAAGAGACCTTTAAATACAGTGTAATGTATTTTATGTTGTTTAATTTCTTAAAGTCTATCATCGATGGTTTTGTTAAGTATTGGGAGAGTTTCCTTTGTATACTGAATTATATTACATGTTACGAAACGTTACGTTTTGTACTACACCGAATAGCCACATCAGAAAGGGAGGGTGTAAGTCCACTGATTGAGGGCAGCGAAGAGCGAGAGTATGGGTGGGGAGCGGTGACTACTCTCATCGCATACATATTATAGATTGAGTACATTTCAGTGGTCGTATTATAAGTAGTCTGGTCATTAAGTATGAAAGACGACATACATGAGAATATCTTCGCGTTGGTTTTACATTAAATTACTGTTTTCAAATTGAGACTATTAAACGTTACAAGAACGTTTACATTATCGCCACGACTTAAATGAACACATTGTGTGGAAATCAAAATAAACTACGGTATTTGTGGTTAAAGAATTAAAAGATAACTTAAAGGATCATGAATATCTGTCTTTCTCGTAGTAGTCTATTTCCAGGTAATACGCTAACACCTAATACACTATTTCGCATAGTTTTAGTTAATATATGCATTAGATATTTAGTTCTTTGCATGGTGATCTAGCCTTAAATATTCCAATATTTGACAGAAAACATCACTTTGGATTGTCATTAGAATGTTGGTGAACTGGATTGTGTCAAAAGGCTTTTTTTTAATAAAAATGAAATGTAATTTAAATTTGGTGATAATTTTCTCACTCCAATTATGTTGTATTACTTGTTCTCTGTTTTTTTTTTTACTGTTATAGATTATGTCTAAGTAAATAAAGAAAGACAAACAAAAAACAACAAAGCTATAAATTGAAAAGTATAAATATTTAAAAGACAATCAACTAGAATAAGAATCAGTTTATTTTTAAAAGTTATAGAAACGTTCTCTGCATCTGCACTGAGTTATACCGCTAGTAATATCGGCCTTTAGTGTTATTCGTATGATCGGGTGAAATTTTAGATTTGCCTGTCACACTTTGTCCAGAATGCAGCCTAAATTTGGAGCTATAATGTCAAAAAAACTGAATAAATGGAAGAAAAAAATAAAATTCCTTCGTGCATTTGTCTTTATTTAATAAGGCATTTATGCAGCTTTTGATTTTTCTTATTTTTAGTGTGGATTGATTACACAAAGACTAATGAAACATCTTACTACGATTTTATTTTGAGTATGATTTTATAACGTCTTTTCCATTGGAAAGAGACTTTCAATCCTTTTAATCTTCTAGTTTATTCAAAATACAGATTTTGTAATAACAATATTAATTTTAAATAATACTCTCACAATAATATTGGTTGAAATTATTATCACTAAATCGCTAATGATTGCTAGACGTCAACGTCGTTGCACATTTTTAATTACATTTTACATTTTTCGTTGCACGTTAATTAGAAATACACAGTGAAACAAGTCGCACACATTCGACAAACAATGCAATAATTTATAAGTGTTTCATTTTAACTCACAAGAATAAAAAAGGAGTAAAAACAGCTCATTGTTCATAGAAGTACGTTAAACGAAAAGCTATTTTATCGTTTCTTAAATATATGTATTGAATGCCATATGAACATATCAGGGATGTGCACATTTTCTGTTACTGTTTTAGTTAGCTAACGATATCTAAATATATCTCAATTAAGTTTCCCATTCGGAATCAAAATCTTCTTTTTTCCTTTTAATTTCCCTCTTATGTTGGCAATGTGATATGACATTAGTTATGCGTCAGTATCAAGTAGTTACCTTTGGTCAAGTTATATTACTTCTCGACATAATCATTAAGGAAATCAGCCTCATTTAGCTGTCACTTTAAAAAAAAAAAAATCGACAGAGTTTTTCTTTACAAACTTTATCATTTTAAATAAAATAAAGCTCTAATATCCTTCATATTTAAAATAACGGAATATTGGGATTATATTTCTTTGGAATCTCTTACAATATATAGCGCAACTGTAGGAAATGAGAAACACAAAAAGAGAGAAAAATGAGAAGCTAGCCACTTAAACCGCCGGAGACATTTTCATGATCGTGTATCATACCATGCTTTAATGTAAGCAATTTAAAACCAGAACGTACTGCATGAAAAATAACATTTGTTATTTTTTTGGCTTTGTGGAAGTATTTTATCTTTGATAATTCGTTCTGCGATAAATCCGTGTAACCTAAGTTTTCTATTTTCAGCATTACTTTAAGTTTCCATAAATTAGTTTTAAATTAGATTGACGTGTACACCAGTTGGATTTATTGTTATTCAACTTTGTTTCCTTGAATAATATGATATTTTCAAAATACATTTCAAAGTACCTTTATTTTTGTTGAAGATGTTGCTTTAATGTATTCATCAAGATAACTTGGACAAAGACGAGCAATAAAATGTCTGTTCGGAAATCATATCAAAATAACAGAGCTGACAAAGGAAGTTGCCTTTACGCAGATGAAAACCAAGTTATTCGTATGTAGTTTATATCGAAAAAATAAAAGCAAGGCATTATAACAAATATAAAGAAAACATTGAAAACATTTAACTATACAAAGCTTATCGAATATCGCTCTGTTTCAAAAGGGAATCTCATGATTGGATTTTTAACAAGAAGAACTTTTTTTTTTTAAAGTTATTGTATAGTGTTTTAGTTATCGCTGAAATAAATGAATTTCTTGTTTTTAGTTATCGAACTCGTAGCCAATATTATGGAGTATACATTTATGAGCTAGAATGATTTACATTTGAATTTAAGCTCACTAATTTTTAATATGAATTGAGTGTTGTAACGTGATGGTATGGATATGTGAAAGGTAGGGTTGGCCATTGAAGGGAAACCTTGTGAACAGATGTGCTGTAAAGGATATGTTGGGAACGATATACTCATAAGTTTGAAAAAAGGATTACTTTTTCCTGGCCTTATCACGAAACTTTATTGACTTTGAAAAATTGGTGTGTAACGAAAACACGTTTGAGATGTATGAATGGGCTTTTCTTCAAAGTATTTTACATGTGAGCAAATTTTAAAGAATACTGTATATAAGCAAATAAGAACCGATTAGAGCTAATCTATTGTTTTTATTCCAATATATGTGGTTAAATTAAAAGACGTTTCGTCATTTTTATCGAAACACTGCTGTCTTTTCGCGAACTTAAAATTTCTGAGTATTTTTAATGGAAGACCTTCTAACTGTAGTTTATCTTGATCTTTTATCGATATTTTCCTATTATTTCGAAGACGCTAACTCTTCACTTTGTCACATAATTTAATATTAACAGAGTTAGCTCAACAACACATTGATGCGACTTATGTTATGTTTTTCGAAACAGAAAACATTTCAATGGAGTAAAATATAAAATATATTAAACAATAGAAAGACTTACCATTTCTGTTCCAAACGAGTTCCAAATCGCCAAAACAGTCAAACAAACTTTGAAACAATTCTCCATGATTTCGAGTTTGTATAAATGACATGCAAAAATATATTCGATGAAGTGCAAGATGGCAAATGACACAGGGTCTCTATTTAGGGGTTACCAACACCCTATTGAAATGACCGTAGTAGTATGGATGTCCATTAATGCCATCATTTTATTTGATTAATGATTTGGTGAAGAGCTTATACAAATGTGCTGCACATCTATAGTATTATTGGCTTGTGTGTAAAGAAGACTATTCGACATGCGCAATCCAATTTAATATTATTTACAGCTATATATATCTTGAACTTTCAGTCAATAGTCCAGTAAGCTTCATTTGCATAATGTTGGATTGTCCTTGTTCCGATAAATACAGCATACCACCTACTGTATGCTTATTGACTATCGTGCCTCTAGTTCCAACGACAGCAACGGTTTTTCAATTCAATCAATGTAAATGTATTTGGTTTTAAACGAATATTAATTACAATGATCACTTTTAATGTACAATACATTTAGTGTGGTTTATGTTAAAGTTATTTAAATGTGTGCCAAGCGACGTCAATGCTATTAGGAATGTTGATTTACTTGTTCTGGTTAAGCTGCTTTTACCGATATTTTAAGAAACATGTATGAGAAATTATTTTAGCTAAGTTACTTCGCTTTTGGTTGGAAGGCAATATTAAGGCAGTATCGAAAGGACAGGAAGTGATACTACTAATAAGCACTATATAACATGCATGAACTAGTACAATACATCTTACATACCGTGAAATTAACGGTATGATATATCCTATACTATCAATATGTATGTACAAATATCTAATTAACACAGTTTGGAACATTCGAAGTTGGTTAGTGGTACGCTATATGAACAATACTTCCTTGTTTTATGATGCCTACATCACATCCTGTTTGCGGAATCGAGTATCCTCACATCTAATTGAATAAACATTTCAGCTGTTACACTGGGCTTTGACTAATTTGTTTATTGACTGTAAGAATTACGTCAATAATGACTGTAAATTATAAGGAAAAATATTTTTCATTTATATAAGATATTTAATCAAGGAGCATGTCTTGACCTATGGAAAGGTAGGTTGGATATTAGATTTTTCTTTGATACAAATTTTTAAATGAAATGTATATCTGTTAACCAGCAGAGGCGTAGCTAGAGCTTATTTAGAGGCGTAGAGCTACTTTATAAGCGTAGCTATAAGTGGGTCTTTTAACAGTGGCCCCCATTTCTCAGGGAGCCCTAGGGTTGGCTACCAACTGAGACAACTGTCAGTCATGATTTTGCATGAATAATTATATGAGTACCAGCACGCCCACGCCATTCTATTATTTAGCTGACAGTGGAGTAGCCAGAAGTAGAGAAAACGCTGTCCCTCCCACACACACAAAACATTTTCAGGGACAAAAACTGGGACGGCAAGGAAAATTAACCAAGAAAAATAAATAGCTATCATATATGATATTGGTCCGGTTACTTTATGATACAGCACAACGTTTAGACTGCCTCTCAGAAGGCTTCTCTCTTAAGCTATATGCCCAATAAGCACAGAAATAGATTTCTATTAACAAATTCACTTCGAGTCAGTTATTGACATTTTTAGACAAAATTCCGTGAGTCGAACGGCACTGGATTGTCGCCTTAAATATAAGGTCACTGAGAGAGGAGATAAATCCGTATACCTACCCTCATATCATATTATGTATTTTAAATGTTTTATGTATTCAATATAAACAAGGCCGTAGACACAGGGACCATGGGAACACGATCCTGACCACCCTCCCCCTCCAACCCCGAAAGTTTCTAGCAAATGGTTAACAAATGTTATATCACCCGAACGCAAATGTTTTTAATATATAATAAAAATGATAGCATCATGCTTCACAACACCCTTACCGAGACAAAATTCTCTCAAAGGTGAGGGCACGCTCCTCCCCTTAAGCCACACCCCTGTCCTAAGATCCCTTCCTAGTACGGACGTCCACCTAAAATTTGAATTGAATTTCGTAACAGGGTGTACAGACTGTAAATGTTCATGCAATTACATATTAGTGAATAAGTTTTTAGCATAATCAGTAGAAATTTGTGAGATAATATAGCCGAAATTTAAAAATAATTCTTGATACAATACTTCAAAGCTTCGCAGTATTCCGCGTACTACCGGGGTGACTATTGTTGCACGAAAAAAAGAACCGGATATCCCATGGACGTTGCGCGAAAGAGAAACTAAATATTGGATGTTGTACCTGGTTTGCTCACTCTTCAGTATATGAATTCTCGTATTCCTTGGCTTTGAATGCCATAACAAATTGTGACAAATAAAGATGGAAACACATTTGGCAATTTCTGTGGGTGAAATTGGATCCCGTATTAAATCAATCATTGCATGTGAAAACAAAATATTTCATAATCACAGAGTCGACACAAATTGCGCCAGTCTGGTCGTTCTCGAACTCAATCTACATTCCCCTTGAAAAAGGAAGGATTTACGCCCCTGTACTTACATTAGAAACAACCATATCACACGGTGCATATTCGTTTTGCTGGATTAGGAATGGAAGTTGCGCAGAAGAGCTCAGTCAAAAGGTTGGTTTAGAGACCCAATGATTAGAAGCCTCGTTGTAGGTTATTCAATATGCAAGGTGCCAGTGAACTTTCGGCTAATCAAATGATTTCTTCTCTGGAATTTGTTTGGCCATGATAAAAATCTGTTCAGGTGATGCAGAATTTATTCAGCAGGTGGTTCAAGTCCACCAACAGATAACATTAAGCCACTCACTTTCCAAGAAGAATATCAAACTTTTGAGCACTTAATGTGACTTGATATAGAAAAAAAGTCTAATCCTATGATAGAAATTTTGTATGACAATTGGCAAAGCGATCAATGTGTAAATTAGTAAAGGCATCATAATTGACGCACCTTCGTAATTGACGCATCTTCAAATTTTGCTAAACGATTCAGCAGGCAACAAAGCAGAGTTACATATTTCATGAGTTTGAATCCACTTCAGGTATATGCTGATCAAATTGTGTTTTTTTTTTAAATCTTTTGACATCCTCTCCCAAGTTTTGCACTTATTTTTGGCATTTAGAAATCTTACTTCCTACAAGTAACCAAAATTACCTAAACATGAAACCACTACTCCCAGGGACCTGGTCTGTCTGAGTTGAGAGGCTCAATATCGGGGTATAAAATACTTGACAAGGCAAACATTAAGTGGACACTTGAAGCGTTTTCATAGATGTTTTGTGAATACCTGGAGCTTGTTCTTTAAATGGATATTTTATTTAAGTAAACACCTGGAACTGTTTTACATGGAGATTTTACATTCAATAAAAGTTTATCACCCGAAGTTGTAGCCATGGAGGCAGACCTACATTTCATCCTGTTCTAATATCTGGCAACCATACTATTTGTTGTGCTAATTTTCTGTTGTGATGGAACTATAAATCCCCTCTTTAATTCTACGTCCTTGTTTGGCACCGGACATGAAGCCCTGCGACGACCCAACCCCAGTGATGAACAGCGCCTTCTAGAGACCGAGACGCCCCAAAGGGTTATTTTTCCCCGAGTAGCGAGCTACCCAGAGAGCCACCCTACTCCAGAGACGTCACCAACTAAGGGAACCGCCCTCGAGGTTTCCTGATGAGACAACTTCATTTTCAGTTACGTTAGGTCTACTCGCGCCGCGATTTTGTTTTTATTTCGTTGGGACCGATAAGTATTTTATTTTCCAAAAAGTTCAATGGAGTCGTTACAAGATGAAAGAGCTCCAAAATATGTAAGTTTACACCCCTGAATATAATTTTACATTTTACTTTAAGTTCAAGTAACCCCTTTGAGTTTAATGCAATGTCCATGTGCATAGTAACATTTCTATTTCAAACCAAGTTGTATCGTCCAGAATAAAGGATACAAAAGTATTGATTTGGTTAATGATTGACAGTAAAATTACATGGTATATGAAGCTGGTAACAAAAATTTACGATATTAATATAAAACTAATCAAACTCTTCGCGATAACTAATAACGGCATTATAATTAGTTTGATACTCCGAGCTTAGAGGGTCTATTAACAAATTATGTATGTATAGTTTTAATTAAATGTCACTCAATTTGTCAAAAATCAAGTCTTTGGATTGCTTAACAAAATGGGGTTTATTATCATTTTTTTCAGAAACTCAGGCGATGTTAAGAATACATTTGGCAAACATTTCTTTTTAAACCGAGTTTTATCGTTCAGAGTAAAGGATTAATTACAATGATAAATTCGGTTAATTATTGCTACGGTAAATATTCCATAGTTTTTGAAGCTGGTAACAAAGATTTCCATTTTCATGAAAAAAAGTAATCAAATATCACGAAAACTAAAACGGCATTAGGCCTACTTAGAGATTAGACCGGCTATTATGAAGATTATTATACCAAGGTTACAATACTGGTTGTGGGGAGGCTGACAAATATTTGGAGGCTTAGAGCAGATAAAGTCAAAATAATGAGTGTTCTTCTTCAATCATGGGTTATGGGATCAAATGGATTATGTCTTTCTTTTCCGTAATGGATGAATTTAGGCAGAATTTCAACAATAAAATAGTTTTCAAAACCCTAATAACTCTAAGAAAAACATGTTTTGTGTTTTTAATATCATGTAAATAGTACCTTCAGATGACATTCAGAAATTGCTAATGTATTTTAAACATGATGTCATTTGAGGTTAGAAACTTCTTACGTTTAATCTTGCATCTGAGGAATTGAACTAATGTATTAGATAATACAGTCTTGTAATTGTTATTGATGAACTTCGGTTAAGTCCTGTTTAAGGTTCTTGGTAAAGTCTTAAAATAATAACAACAAATCTGGGCTAATAATTTAATTATGCAAGTTACGAACAAGCGATTAAAAATGATAATGTTATGTAACAGTTACAGACCTAAAGTGTTCTAGCGGTGAGGGGATGGTTTGGGGGGGGGAGGGTAAAAACCATTAATGAAATGATAGAGATTTGTGACATTGACCATCAAATTACATTCTTTAATCATTTTATTTTAATAATGTAATTATCAATAGTGTAGCAATCATTACTCAATGTAAGTAGTCAGTTAGATGACGTTATTAATTTATGACTTCCATGAACAGATCAATGCCCAGTGTCTATAGAACAATCGGATCATTTGCTTAATTGGTTTAAATTGTCTCCAATTATCTCTACAACTGACTATTGACTCAATTTGGAAATCTCTATGGAAAACGTTTATTCATTGAAACCAACGGCAGCAATCAATAATTTTCCTAGATATTTAGATGATATGTGTTACTTATTCAATGTTTGCTTATAGCTTAGGTGCATGGTTGCAGTTACAACGATCGGCAATAACAAGTCCGCCATCAACAGATACATAAACAACAAGTCGGTACTTTTAAGAAAAGTCCACTTCAACCCAAGTCCCCTTACATCGAGACTACAACAGTGTGGTTTTGGTTTAACTCCACAATAGAACACACCGCCGAAGATTAAGAAATAGGTCATGTTGCCATATAGTTGGAAATAGAGGGCGGAATCACAATATCTGTATAACCACTAAGAAGAGACCATTAAAGATTACTAAGGCGAGGAAGAGATGTACAATCGAATACATGCATGTCCGTGTAAGCTTATCTTTGGGTGTCATTTATTTCGATTGTGCTAAAGCATTGCGAAATAAACAGGCAGAAATATATATATATATATATATATATATATATATATATATATATATATATATATATATATATATATATATATATATATATATATATATATAAGGTCACTAATATATAACTATAGTTGTACAGTGGAATACTATATGAACAATACTTCCTTATTTATTGTACTACGGCACATCCTGTTTGGGGAATGGAGTATTCTCACATATGATTGTATAACAATGTCAGCTGTTTCATTGGACGAGGAATATGTATGAACTATAATATTTACATCCATACTGTTGATCTTATATACGTGATATTGAAACTTACGACCTGTATTGACAAATTAAAAGGTACATCGTATCATATTTTGCTTTGGCCTCAACCTCTTTTATATTGAACGGCTTAGCTATAGACGGTTCAAGCGCTTCATGTTACCCTTGCCCGCAGTTCTCAGGTGGTAGTGAGGGTTGGTTCCTAACAGTTTTAGCTAACGGATAACAAATGACAGTCATGTTTTTGCATGAAAAATTAAATGACTGTTAGCATGCCTACAATAAGTTGCTGACAGTGTCGTAGTCAGAGTTAGAGGGAAAGTGCCGCCCCCCCCCACCCCTTTGTCACTGTATTTTCGGGGAAGAAACTGGGATGGCATAGAAAATTGGCAAAATAATAAACAGCTTTGATGTATGATACTGGATAGGCTACTTGATTTAACAGCACGGTGTGATCTGCTTCTCAGAAGGTTTCCTCCTTTAGCTATAGTCCTCCTTCGCATAGAAATATATGTACCTCAACAAGTTAACGTTGAGTTAGTAATTGGTACTTCTAGTCAAAGTTGCGTGAGTCGTACGGCACTGGAATTTCGTCTTTAATAAAAGATCACTGAGAAAGGAGATAATTTTGAATACCTACTCACGAGTATTACTATGAATTTGTAAATGTGGGATATCGTTAATATATACAAGTACCTGCCCTGTCTCCAAAGTTTCTTGCAATAGTTAGCATTTTATAAAGCACCTTAAATGTAGTCCTAATAATGTTAATGATACTATTATTTTGCTTCTACGATCTCTTATCGACAGAAAACTTCTCAAAGACGAGTGACACTACTCCCCGTAGGCCCCACCCATTAAGCCCCTCCCTGTACGGACGTCAGAACAATTTTGTGTCCCCTAAATATGAATTGTCTTTCGTAGTAGAGGGGACAGGCTGTATTTGTTATGCAAAGTCATATCGATACAAGCGTCAATTCAACATCCATCGTAGTTATGCAATTCACGCACGTTCCGTAACCCGGTCTGAAAAAGTAAAATGTTATTTTTTCGAAATTTTCTTTGTCGATGCCTCTCATGCACAAACAAAAAAAATTAAATTATACTCTTTTCAACTATAAAGGTACAATCCATAGCCATGCTGGCTAGATCGTCTAGCCTACCTTTGTACATTTATAGACAAATTACGTAAACCAATTGAACTTGTGGGATACCATGGTAATAAGAGGCGGAATGCTTGATAATGTCGAATTTTTGTCATATAAATGTCATACTTTCATGTGTAGCACATCCAGTAGAAATGTTAAAGTCAAACAAATGAATGTAGCGAATTTGTAAGTATTCCTCGTTATTTCTGGGGTGACTATAGTTGGAAAAATAAAACAGGATATCCCATGTGAGCGGCCTTTTTCAGTAGCGAAACAGAAACTATAACAGTGCTGTTTGGCTGTTTAATGTACACTATTCTGTGAAATATGAATTCTTCTAGACCTACCCTTTGAATACTGTATCAGATTTTGGCACGTTATTAAAATTACAATAATTTTTTGGGTAGTGTAACAGACCTGTCAGAAGTAAAGAAGAAATGCGAGATTTGATAAGATATTTTACAAATTTAACAAAGGTTGTTATTTAAAATTAATAGTTTCTCGTCATTTGTTTTTATTACGTCAATATTTAACTATTTATATAAAGTTTTGGCTAAAATAGAGGGCAGCAGAGCTGACGAAAGGAAGCAGAAGAGGAAGTTGGGAAAGCTCAAGAGGCTTTAAAACAGTCTTTTTTCTTACCTCATAATGAAAAGTTATCCCATATTTGGAATATTGTTGCAGAATGTTACAATAAATATCTTGTTATCACTCTATGGGCATTTATTTCACACTGTTACAAACAGAAAAAAAGTCATAACGTTCGTTACAGAATAAATGTTAGGGTTCAACAACGTTTTTCCACATGTTTTTTTTTTAATTAATTGGTTTGACGTGACTGTATTGTACAGTCCACACGTTGCATTAGTTAAGTGTTTCAAGCATTGTAGTAGACTATTTGTGGTGTCTTAATTCGGTTTCTTTCCACTGTTTGATAAAGGTACTCGACGACGTACGGTTATAGGATTTTATAATTGGCCGGTATTAGATGACTTATTTAGGGATGTTGTAATATATATATATTAATATAAATGATACCATATGTTTTGTGAGTAGTTCGACGGCAACCCTGATAATGAGTTCATATAAATATATAAGTATATGAAATGTGTCTGTGTGTGTCCTAGAAACCAAGAATCGTTAAGTATCCACTTTCATGAAGTTATTCATTTCCAACCAATTAATAATACTTGCTTGGAGGGAGGGGTTGGTAGCGGGAGGATTGACTACGAAGGAGGCAACACATTAAGGAAAAGCAGACAAGTTTAATGTAATGTTTTATTTTTATTTTTTGATGAGACTCATGCAATATTCAATTTTCAAATTATCAAACAACAGTAAGCTGGTTAAATTTATTATTTGATATCAATTTCAATTAATTTCTTCTCATTCCCTTAGAAAATTGATTATTTGTGGAATCGTCCCGTTTGCAATTTTTGTTGCATGTTCTTCTTCTTTCTTGTCTGTGGCACGTCTAGCTGTCCGACGCTTGAAAATCTGTATGGATATTTTCTTACCTTTCTCAGTAAAAACTGCTCTTTTGGGAAATTTGTTATTTATAATGTGTTATGTCTACACCGGTCGTATTTTCATATCTGTGTACTGCAGGCTGCATCCGTAACCGTTCAAACTATAACTATACCAGAACATGTACACTCTAAAAAATAAACGGGTAGTTCTACACTGTTGTCAGGTATTTTAACACATGGATTGTTATTAAACACTGGAAAAGTGTATAATAAACATCCACAATGTAGTTATACCATCACAAAGTGTAAACATAACCATTGCCTTGGCCATTACCCGATTAACGTGTACATATACCCCGAGGTAAAGCCGGTTTGTGTATTTCTGATCTTTGTGGGTAAATTTACATACTGTGCGTGTAATAAGACACAATGATTTATGTACATTTACACATTTACAGTGCTTATTTTACACTCACTTTTCAAAAAAGTACCCTTTTTAACCAATAGGGTAATTTTACCCACATAACATGTACTTTGCACGAATAATGTATACCTTAGTAACAAGGTGTAAAATAACCCTTCTTAGTATGTTGTTTTAAATCAAAAAGGGTATAACACCAACAACACTTATTTTGAAGTATCGTAAGAGGGTAGAATCACACAAGATAAGAGCTATTTATACACTTCATGTGGTTGTATTTGTTCTATACACTTGTGATTAGTTTAAAATGCCACCCTGGGGGAATTATCACCCAGTATTTATGTACTGAAGTATAAATTTACTCGTTCATGGGTTAATATATATCACCACCAGTATTTTCGGGTCTTAGCCCGTCATTATTTGTATGCACCCTATAGTACCCTACATGTACATTTTGGAACACAGAGCTGCCCCGGCGACTATAGGCCCAATTTCTAAAGTCCCAACAACCAATGCAAATTACTGTCAAAAGGAATTGGGGCGACAATAGGCCAGCTGTTTAGCTTGACATTTATTTATTAATAGCCTATATCGTGTTATAAATATACGGCAAACTGCACAGATATATGGAGTATCCCCGAATTTCCCCGTGGAAATGTCTGCATGGTTATTAGTAAAATAATAACTGTTTCTTATGTGGGGGTGAGAGGATATGAATGGAGTCGTAGGATAGGCCTATATGAAGTTTCGTGAAAGTTTAATAAGGCAAGACTAACTAATACAGTCAAAATAGCAAATGATCCTGAGGTAATGAACAGATAAGGAGCGGCGCCCAACCTATAAATACCAACACCTGATTAAGGGGTGCAGACAATTATCTATAAGATCTACATAGGTCTAACCATGGGCGCGTATGAGACGGGGTGAAGGTTTGCAACCCATCGATCAGAAGGTACCCTTTTCTTCAGACCAGCCGCTCTTTTTCGAGCATGCTAGCTTGTGTTGCGTCAGACCAACCCCCCCCCCCCCCCCTCAACGAAGGTAGTCCCGTACGTTATGTACATAACAAAACAACGGAAAGTATATAAGCTACTGCGATCATTTTCTCGAAACACTGAATCCCTCCCCTTCTGGATTGGCCCATGAAGACGGTTTGACTCACAATCAGTGGCGTAGGAAGGTACTTTTGAGTGGGGGGGCTGAAGACTGATGGCCGGCCTGGGGGAGGGGTTTAAGGGGAGGGGGTGTCCCCCTCCCCTTTGGAATTTTTTGCATTTCCAGGTGGCCTCAGATGCAATTTGGTGCAATATAGCACACTTCAACACCCACTCCATTTTGTAAACTTAATTTTGTATTTTCAACTGGCCCTAGATGCAATTTGGTGCTCCAAATGAGATTTTTTTCTCATTTGGAAATGAAAAAGGGGTTTTCTGACCTGCGAACCGGGGGGGCGGAATGATACTTCCGCCCCTCCACATTTTTCACTGGGGGGCTGGCGCCCCCCCCCCCCAGCCCCCCGGTTCCTACGCCCTTGCTCACAATTCAAACTGATAGAGCCTAAACGTGAGTATTTCTCGAGACACTTGTTTACAAAATATTCTTAGAAGTACAGCTTGAGCTAGCTGGAACAATATTTTTGTCATGATTGTGTACGTTTAAGTGTTTTGTGCTTTTTCGCACGGCCAGCATACATTTATCCCCACAACGGATGATAACAATGCCTGGCCCTTAAACGTCGACCATAGCTGAAACATTTTTTTCATTGTGACTTCTATAGAATTTTCTACAATGATGTACTCATTCGTACTAGAAATAAAGTTACGTTTGCAGCCAGGCCGCGCCGAGAGAATAATGGCAGACTATACGTCTCAGAAGTGTTCTTACTTCTCATTGGTTAAAAACAAATTTCCTAAAACACTACTTTACATTAATTCACTGAATACAGCCTTTCAAGAATGTGGATGTGGTAATAAATATTGGTAAAAATGTAAAAGATTCAAAGTTGGTATTCCAGAAAATGGGTGCATATCTGAAAAATTAGAAAGAACCCCACATAATATCAAATGAAAGATTCAAACTTTAAGCCAATGACAAGTTTTCTTTCACAAAGGGTGGTTCGTTCGCGCTTGGCGCTTGGCGCTAACACAATGCCTTAGACCTACGTACGTACAGTACAGTATACAGTATACTGTCATCACTGCACTGCTTGGCGACCAGTCCTAGTATTTCTTAGTTTGTTCCCGCAGAAGCGCTTCGCCGTCACATTTGACGAGACTTGACACGACTGGACTTCACCTTCAACGGCCGCTTGTATTTTTATATGAATCTAAAGCAACATGTCACAAGTGTAAGTTGACGTTAAGCCCTTGAAAGAGTTGTTTGGTTTATAAAAGTACAGATTAAATAACTGTTATGCCTAGGCTTTACTAGCCTAACTGTTCTGCTACTTATTCGCCTATATAAGATTAGAAGACTTTATAACTAAGCCTAGGCTATGTCTTACAAGTAACAGCCACTAGTACAATGCAGGGCCTACACTGTGGCCTACCATTGTATCAAAGTTTATAAGCCTAGCTAGCGCAGGCCAAGACTGAACTATTAAAACTGAGTGTGCATTAATGCTGTGAGGTTTGTCCAGTACTTATGCCAAGCCATCCTAATAAAGCCTACCAAGGTTTTGTTAGATTAGGCCTTATGGCATCCTTGCAGATGCAAAGTTGTTCAATATGTAACACTTTCAGGACCATTACTTTCAAAAAGTTGTTACATCACATAAGATTCTCACATAGTATTGAACCCAACTTCTCCATAAGATGTGGAATAGATGGTTGTGAAAGAAAATATCGGGTGTTCAGCACGTTTTATTCCCATCTGCGGAAATTTCATAAAAGAGTGTTCGATGTTAACATAAGGCATGACAGTAACTCTGGTGGGCATGAGGATACTGAAGTAGGCACAAGTCTAGTGACGGAAAACATTGGTTTAGAAGTTGATGATGTGACTCATAATTCGCATAAAAATAGTCTTGCAGAATCAACTGGAATAAGTGCTATCGATGCTGCTGCTCTGGGTGATGGATCACACATCAGAGAAATCGGTGAAAGATCCACGGAAAGAGACTTTGCTCTTTTCATCTTAGGCATGAAAGAGAAGCATAAACTACCACTTACTGTTACAAATAGCATAATATTAGAGCTATCTGAACTCATCTATAACAGTTCAAGGGATGATAGCACAGAGATCAAAGAAAAACTTTCAGCTTCTGGTTTCACAGTGGCTAAAAATCCTGATATCTTTAACTTTATCGATGAAAAGTTTGAAAAGAAAAATAACATCTTTGAAAAGTTGGCCTCAGACTATAAACAGACAGCTTTTTATAAGGAGCATTTTGGTTTAGTTGAGCCAGTTGAACATGTGCTAGGTTCCACCTGTGGGAAAGATGATACATTCATTTATGTACCATTGCTTGATACTCTAAAAAGTCTTTTAAGTCATGATGATATTTTAGCAGAAGTTCTGAAGTCCCGTTCTAGACATGGGGACAAGCGATATGAGGATTACTGTGATGGTGAAGCATTTCAAAATCATCCCCTATTCTCTTTGGAGCCACATGCACTCCAAGTTCATTTTTATTATGATGATTTTGGTGTGGTGAACCCACTTAGAAATAAAGCTAACAGCTACAAAGTTGCTGCATTTTATTTTGTTCTTGGAAATTTATCCCCAAAGTTTCGGTCAAAATTGTCATCAATTCAGCTTGTTTGCCTCTGCTGTACAAGATTAATAAAACAGTATGGCTTTGGGAAAGTGCTCAAACCGCTTCTTGAGGATGTTAAAGTCTTAGAAAGTAAGGGGGTGACAATAACAACTTTAAACCAGGAGGAGTTTACATTCAAGGGTTGCATTAGTTTGGTTTCCATGGATAACTTGGCAGCACATCAGTTAGGAGGCTTTCAGCAACATTTTCATGCTGGTAGAATATGTAGATTTTGCATGGCAAGTAGTAATGACATTCAAGATCATTTTGATTCATCCAGTTTAATCGAAAGAACAAGTGTTGGTCACAAACATCAGGTGCAGTTAGTTATGGAAAATCAAGGTCTTAGGCATGTTTATGGAGTAGCTTCTAAATCTGTTTTGTCAGATTTGCAATACTTTGATGTAATCAGTTGTCTACCACCTGATCCAGCTCATGATTTGCTCGAAGGACTTGTTCCAGAATTAATGACGAAGGTTGTGACAACATTTATTCAGGATGGCTTTTTCACTTTGGAATCTTTTAACAGTGCTTTGAAACTTTTTCCCTTTGGAAAAAGTGATCAGAAAAGCAAACCAACTTGCAATACCACTGCTAACCTGGGAAGTTTCAAAATCAAACAAACAGCATCTCAAACATGGTGCCTGATGAGATTATTGCCTTTAATCATAGGAAGCTCAATTCCAGAGGGAAATGAATACTGGGAACTATTTTTGTCACTTATGGATATTTGTGAAATTACATTTGCTCCCTCTATACCATGTGAAATGGTTGCATACTTGGAATATTTGGTGCATGGATTTCTGGTTGCTCTGAAAGAGCTCTTTCCTGAAGATAGAATTAAACCCAAAAGTCATTACTTATTGCATTACCCTCGTTCAATATTGAAATATGGACCTCTTGTTCACTGCTGGACAATGAGGTTTGAAGCTAAACATGCATATTTCAAAGAAATTGCCAATAGGCAGAAAAACAGGCGGAATTTGTGTAAGACATTGGCAAGGCGTCATCAATTACTTATGTGCTATTATGGAGCTGGTCAGAATTTTTTGGATGACAAAATGACATCCAACTCAGGAGGGGACATTCAAAAGTTACATCAGTTTTGTGATGGGATTCAGAGAGCTTTGAAAAGTCAATTTCCAAGCATTGAAGAAGTGCATACATTAGCTTTTGTTGAATTACACAGTTCATTGTATGCAAAAGGTTGTTGCATGGTTCTAGAGGCAAGAGAAAATAGGTTGCATGAATTTGGCAAAATAGATGCAATCTTTATCAAAGGTGGTAAAGTGTATTTTGTTTTGATGGTTTTGCGCACTATTGGTTACAGTCAACATTTCCATAGCTATGTATTGTGTTTTCAACAAAAATGGGTCATATTTGCTTATGAAGATTTTGCTTGTCATTTACCCTTATCAATTTACACAAATCAAAATCAGAGAATGGTAACACTTAAGTACTTTGTTTAGAGAAACATTAATACTTAAAATAGAGCATCTCATTCCTTATCATTGTTACTTTTGAACTTCAAAGGTTAGGAGAAACAACTTTTTAGTTTCTATATATTTGTGTCTTCAGTGAAGCACTTAAACGGTACCATGTAACTTATGGATCCAGAAAAAGGGTTTTCTTATGTAGTGCAAGTGATGTAGAACCAGAAATCAAATCTCAGTTTGGGATAAAGAAATTTCGGCTTCAGGTCTTTGATAAAGACTTTGACGACTGGGTGGACATTGACGGTGATATAGAAGAAGAGCAGATGGAAGATAAAGCAGTTAAACTGAATGTGATTGGTGAAAGAGATGAAGGTAAGTATAAATGCTTCTTGTACACGATTGCAAAAAGATTGTTGTCCAGAAAAATTTGCCTATCAGCAGCATGTTTATTACCATTTCATGAAGGAGCCTTATTGGCATAATATGATGTGTGAACCCCATTTGGAACTTATTGGTACTTGGGTAGTTCCAAGGATAATATATGCACATAAAACATTCTTGTATGAATGTATGTACATTGTCATAACCTCTCCTCATGGCTTTCCCCCTACAGTAGTGGAAAGTTTTGGGATATTTGACAGGAGGAAGTCACTATAGTATTCATATTTGAAATTTCAGGGAAGCTTTAAGATAAGAAATTATCACAGTCTGAAGGTATTCTGCAAGGGACAAATTGGTATGCCAAAGTTGAATACTACTTCAAATTTTCATTGTAACAGTTTACACTTTGCAATATCAATCAAAAAGCATTACTGTCTAATGAAAGTGCTAATCAATATCAAATTGGTTAGCAGTTGAAGATTTAATAGTAAGTAGCAAATTGCAATGCAAATCCAGTTATTTTGTTTCTTGTACTTATGAGCAACACATATTTAATCTTTACATCCTGGGGTTTTGCAAATTAGAAAAATAATTTATAATACATATTTTGGACACTCCTTTCCTTTGTCAGTTGCATGCCTCAGTGCCAGTTCATTTACAAGCTCTTCAAGTTCAGATGACACCATTATATTGGCTGGAAATGAAAGAGATGTACCTTGTACCAGTGATGTTTCAGACAGGTAAGACATGTAACATTTCATGTTTGAATTATTATCCTACCTTGACAGAAGCAAAAAAGAGCTTATTTAAGGGAATAAGCAGTTGCCCCAAACTAATTTGCAATATCAGCTAAACCTTGCAAATTTCTGGTGCTGACCTTACAATTATATTTTATGGCATTTTAGAACATAAATATTGCATATAAAAGACAAATCTAAGAGTT
Organism: Apostichopus japonicus; assembly: GCF_037975245.1. Classification (NCBI taxonomy): domain Eukaryota; kingdom Metazoa; phylum Echinodermata; class Holothuroidea; order Aspidochirotida; family Stichopodidae; genus Apostichopus; species Apostichopus japonicus. Next base: position 35,535,632 of record NC_092569.1, read on the forward strand.
ATGGTGCATGAATTCAACAATTCAGTAACAAAAACATTGTCACATGAGTAGGAAGAGCCATAATAGAAATATTATACTACAGTATACTAATTCAAATCAGGGTGACTGCATTTTCTCTTTAAGCTATCACTACAATATATTAGGGTATGGGGGGTGGGGGGTTGGTGGAACTTGGTTGGTTAACAGTAAGTCCCACACATTCCCTAAAGAAGTTCAGTACAAAGCCCCTTATTTGAAGAGGCCATTTAATATGAAGTCACATTTTGCTAAGTACTGACATGCATGTTCAACAACTTACAGCTGAAGTAGTGAAAATCAAGCTGTTCAACCTGTGTCAAAGTATAATCTGTATTGTTCATGTAAAATTTGTTTAGGGTCACTTTATTGAAAGTGCTAATTCTATACATTTTGCTAATAAAGTTTTGTTTACCCTTTTTGCATGCTTGATAGTTTTCATGAAGAAGAAAAGTTCTTGCCATGGCCAAACAAGTTTGAGCTGCATCAAGATGATGTTAGGAGAGACATCTTGGTAGAACTATTAAAAGGGGGACCTGTCAGCAACAGAATTAAATCTGCTGTAATCCAAGCTACATTTGACAAAATGTGTTTGTTTACTGTGTAAGTACCTTTCCCTATTTGAATATTAATATTTTGTCTTTTCAATCACTAATGCTAAACCAGTGTAAATTTTTGCCTTCAAATGTCATACGCATGCATAATGCACAAGTCTTTGGAATCTTGACTTTTCAACATCTCAGAATTACTAGCTTTGAAATATGTCAATGTGTAAGTATGCCATCTTTGAAATTGTGGTGTTATTTAACCTGGAACAATAACACCTTTGGAAGCCTGTATTTTCGCATTTGATTTTTTGCATATAAAGACGTCATGTGTCAATAACCTACAGATTTTAATATTGTGGAACCTTGGAATGATGTGGTTACAACTTTGTTAAAGTTCTGTTGATATTTTAACTTCAGATGGGGATATCCACATTACCAAAACAAACAAGCTCAGACAGCGACCTCAAATATAAAATCATAGCCTTTTAGCTGACTCAGCCTGTCTGGGGGGAATGGGGGTGCTAGGTAAGGTACTTAGTACAAGCAGGACTTGATGGTTAGTGGGTAAATGGGTGAACTTTTCACTGTTATTATTAAGTTGCAAAATAAGTTGTTGATATTATTTTAAAAATGTAATTTTTGGTGTTTGTGTGTGTAAGGTTTATTTCAATCCCAGATCAACATCAGACTAAAACAAGGAATTAAGAATTACATAGTAAAAACAAAACAATTTAGACAATATATCTTCAAGAATGATACAAGAGACCACTATAGAGATGGTCCGCAGTATCCCGTAACATAAGAAATTTCTATTATGGGAGATCATTGGGCCTGTATGAGTCTCACCCAACCAAGCCCTGTCCTGCTGATATGAAGGTTAAAAACTGGAGCTTTTGGAGCCCCAGACAGTACCATCTTTTCCTTTCACTCCACATTTTAAAAAGGCTCCCCCAATATACTAAATCCCCCCCAAAAGAGTTGGTTAAGTGGGTAATTGCCCCCCCCCCTCCTAAATTTTACAGCTGGCACTAACCCTGTATGTGAATCAACTATAAAGTGATATTCTTTTTTGTAGGTATCCTACTACAGATCAATACAATACAGCAGCTAAAGCAGTCATAAAGTCCTTTCCAAACTTGGCAATCAAATTACCATTCTGTGAGCCTTATGTAAGTATATGATTAAGCTCTTCATTTATTATCTAGAAGGTGGGCGTATATGTACATATAAAAAGCACCTGACTAGATTGTGTAATTTCGACTACTTTGTACAAAACTACCACTACTAATGGTATCAGTCAAATTGGTGCTTTTCAGGTAGACAGGAGACTATTTTCACTGTATTTGCTTAATTGTCAAAAGCCATTTTTATATCCAGTAGCTGGTGCTAGTGAAGAACTATGTACAGCTGGATCTTTTTAATAAAGACATCAAATGATGGGGCATTCAAAACTAGATTGTTTCTCCTGCCATTTCAAGGGCAAAATCTTACATCCACTATAGATTAATTTTGCTGTTGGTTTGTAAAAGTACTTTTCAGTTTGAGGGAACTTAACTGGGTGGATGCAAGGGTTGAACTGCTGCAGCACAGGGTGGGTGGGGGAGGGGGGGATATTGTAGTCTGGGGTCTTGTATACATGCAGATGTTTGCACATTAGCCCCCTCCTGTGACATATATGTATACATACATATTCATATAATTTACTGGCCTACCTGAGAAGATGCATGAACCAGTACACATTGTGCATGCATCTGACATGAATGTCCAGATGTGCATGCTTGTAAGATCAAGGTGTCTACTCTTTAAAATGGGTGAGGTGACATGATGAAACATGTGCATAAATTACATTGTGAGGTTGCCGAGTTTTATACCTAACAATAGTGTTGAAGTTTAATTTGAATTGTTCAGCTGTTTTTAAGACCTTGTAACAAAATTACAATATACTTTGTGTTCAAGTGTTCATCACAATTTCATAGCTCTTTAAATTACAAGTCCAGACTGAAGAAAGGTATTTTAACAGAATATGTAACATTGATATCAGATTATCTCATCATACTGCAGCTTCCATTCATTTTTGCATCTTGGTTTTGTAGGATGCATTGAAAAATGCACTCAAAGATAAGTTCAGAAATGAGAGGAGACACATGACGAGGGATGTAGTTGTGAAGAAGAGGAAGACATCTACACATGCAACAACTGACGAGGGAGAACGAAAAGACGGAGCTGATTGGACTCTACCTGAGGGTGAAACAGAGGAGACTATCAAACTGCACATTAAGGAACTACAAAAGGAATCAACAAAGAAAAAACAAGACAAGAACAAAATTAAGTCATTAATGGCACTGACATTTGGAGAGAGAAGGAGACTTGTACTTGAGGAGAAACCACCAATAGCAGAAATCAGAGGCAAATTTCCTACTCTATTTTGTGCAGAACAGGTAATTTCAAACATATGATTCCTAATTATTAAGACTTATGATTATAATGTTCTACACTGGAAATTGTTGGTTTGACGAAATCATAAGCCAATGTTAAGGCTTGTGTATGTAAGGGTGAATGAACTTGTGTTCATGCTGCATAGCTTGCTCTCAGGATTTCTCAGGAAGGGAAGCTTCCTTGAATCATAGCTGATATTCATGAAACACAGTGCAAATAAGTGTTAAAATTGTCAGTTACTGGCTTCTTAAAAATCCCTTAGAATGTTGATTGCATTTGGTTAGTAGATGATTCCTACCTTTTTTAGTTCAAGAATCATTTGAGGTAGACAAAGTTCAAGGAAAAGGGTCATGAGTGCATTTTGCCACAAATTAACCTGCCAAGTGAGCTTATCATAGCTGTTTTATTTACCATGGAAGAAACACATTGTTAGCTTTGACAGGGACTTTCAAAAAGTAGGTGAATCTAAATACCATGGATGATATGTAAGAGTATTTGAATGTTTAGAATTTCTACTAAAATAGAGGTTTGACTGAAGAAAATCATGAATAACTGCCAAAACAAGATTCTTTTACTGACTTAATGATCTAACACGAATACTTGGCTGAAAGTTCCTGTTTGAAAGTTATTTATTAATACAATGTCATTATCATCCTTTTTATTACCTTAATTCATAGATCATAGAAGATTTTTCAGCCATCATCAGTTGGGATGCAGTGTCGGAGATGTTCTACAAAAATCTTGATGACATTGCAGCAAAGATCATCACCTACAACACAAATCACTCAAAGGGCACTCTTCGATTCCTTGTTGAATACAACAACTTTATTCAGCAATTGACAGAAAAAGACAAAAGGGGTAAGTTAACATCTCAAAGTGCTGAGTTAATTACCAAAAATAATAAAAAAGTTTACTATTATGTAGACTAGGAGATATGTCTTAACAGTTTCAGTTGAGACAAGCATTTTGTCAGCTTCTTAAAATATAAATTAGTTAAACTGATGGCAGATGTTTGAAAACTTAAAAAAAAATCCAAGGTCTTTCAAGATAATGAAGAAAAATGTGGCCAATCCTGTTTCATATATACAGGATAATCTGAGCAAGGAGACAAGTTGTGACCATATGAGGCAAAGTAGCAACAGTGTCGTCATTGGATGAATTAGATGGTTTACTGAATCCTGCAATAAAACATTAATTAAGGAACACTTCAATGTAGTTATTTTTAAGAGTGCAGAGATAAAACTGCATTGATACACTACATCAACTTACTAAATCATTATGTTATTTTCAGGAAATCAGCATGAAATTTTTTACTGCTGTGTTACATTTTACATTCATTTACACTGAATGAAGACAATAACTTCAGTGTTTATTTCTGCTACAGATGCTACATGGACTGCAGCTCTCTGGATACTACCTGGCTTCCTGAAAGAAGATCGCAACTTTCTGTTTATAAACAGTGATGATGATGTAAGCTTCCCATTTTAATAACCCTTTCATTAGTTGGTGTATTATTTGTAAACTTGCAAAAGATGTAAAGAGTAATATGTCGATAACCCTTCTAAGGCCAAAGAAATCTATGCAATGCTGATCGGGGTGTGTGTGAGGCCTCGGTTTGTAAACACTATACCTCAAGAAGTGAAAGATGGTTTGCACTTCAAGAGTAATATGTAGATAGCCCTGGTGAGCAGATGATCCCTATTTTTTCTTTGAATTAAAAGATAACACAAGGTAACCCTTGGTGAGTAGGTGGTTCTTCCTGTTTTTGATTGTGGTCAGAGGTCATTTGAGATCAACAAACATGAAAACGTGAACCCTTTAATTACCACCACATATCATGAATTGAATTTAGGTAGCATTTGGTAAGTAGCAAATCCCGAATGTTTTGTATGGAGGTCACAGTTCACTTGTCTTCAATTAGAGCCAAGTCTTAATAAAGTTGATCGCTGAAGAAATGATAGTTGGTTTCAAATTCAATCTTCTTATATAGGCACCTATTATTCGATACTCTAAGGCCAATGGCACTTCTGGTGATATCAGGTCAGCACGGTGGAAGTTGGAAAATATGCCATCTAATGTTGCTTCATAATGGCAAGGAATCACTAAGTTATTTGACATTCTGGTTTATATATACCCTGAGTTATAGAAACATTCGCAATATTCATTTATAGCTAGAAATGATGCTTATTCAAATCAGCTCCCAAGTAATATTATCAAATGCAAGTTTAGTGTATGTGATTCTGAAGAAGCTGGATTACCTTTGAAAATGTGTTATCAGGAATTAATCATCCTATTTATTTCATTGTTTGATAGGTTAGCTCGGATGTTGAAATCAGCACACCGGTCATAACATACACTGGGGATCCGCTGGACCCATCAAACATAACAATCATTGCAGAAAACGAAAAATGCAGTACTGCAGCATCTTTCCCTGAGGCAGTTCTAATCCTGCTGGCAACATATTATGTTTTCAACATACAGTATAACGGCAAAGTAAAAGGAACACTGACATTTCTGCAAAATGTTCTGCTGCAATGCAAAGACAAGGGGAAATTGCCTCAAAAGATCATTTCATTAATTGCAAAACTTCAAGCATGATTTATTTCATTTTGTGACTTTTCTTCAAGTTCTATTGTTTTTCTGTTATTTGTTGACCCAGAATTATTGTTAGTTATGTTTTTCAGATTGTTTGCTGGATTTGCATAGTGTTGTTTTCAGGGATTTAGTTTGTTAGCACAATTTTACAAGACAAATAATGTGTAAAATGATAATTTGGGTAATTCTTAATACACTTAAATGATATATAATACTAAACATTACAATATTGGTGAAACAGTGAGATCAGGGGCAACTACAAGTTTGAAGTGCTGTGACATGCCTTGTTATGACGAAGAGCAAAGTTGGGGGCGAAAATTTAGTTGGAACACTAATGCAACTTTATAAAAGGTGTCATATAGTAAAGTCAATAATAAGCTGTTAATACAATTAGAACTGGGTGTAATAAGAAGGCCAAACAGCAATTAGTTGATATTAAGCAAATTATCTAAGCCAGTAAATTTTTTATACATTCAAACCAAGATTGATGAGCATTAAGAATAGCAAATTGTGTACAGTAATATTTTGTGATAAATTGTGGGGTCTACAATAAACATAGAGGGGTATAGTGATTAAGGTTTAACGTTCAGCCTAGTTGAAGCAAGCTTAGTGTAGACTAATTGTATGCTAGTCTTCCTCAGTTAGCCTCGGTTACACTCAACACAGATGGTTAATGGTGATCATTCACAATCATAGGCCTAAACTTAAGCATCACCGTATCTTTGCTCGATTTGATTTTGTTTTTGTCAATTTATACCAAGACCAGGAAGTTGTTATCGATAATCTTTGTAATGCTTGATGCACATATAAATAAAATCATGGAGACAATTGCTGGAACAATTAGATCAGTGACAAGAAAGTTCCATATATTGTGGCTTGTTCTGTCACAACAAAATTTGGTTGGTGGGGTGGGGGTGGTGCACATAAACATGCACCACTCTAATGCAACTTTTTGAGTGTACTGTTGTATTCAAGATAAATCAACATGAAATGTTAAAGCACTAAGAACTGTATAATTAATCATACATTAGAGTTAAGGTATGTTTTAGAGTTATTAATTTACAACTTAGTAACATACAGGTCTTATCATGTAAACCTTTATTGTGTTGATGCAACATTCATGGTCAGTGAGAACTGATGGGTTTGATCATAAACAAAAGCATGTTGATGTACCTGCATTGATTTGCAAAGTTAGTTGTTTACATACAAATTGTTTTTATTAGTAAGTTATTATTGTTTATCCCAATATTCTCCAAGTTTCTCAATTTTTTGCTGAGCCATTTTATAAAAGTGGGAGTTATGGTCTTTTTTACCAATGTTATGCCAAAGTAATGCACTTTTTGAGTGATACCAGATTTTTAAGGTGACAGTGATACAGCATAATCATAACAGACAACCTGAAAGTAATATTTGTGGTCAATAGAGATTTATGTTAATGTTAAAAGATTGGCACACCTTAATTTTACAAATGTATTCATCGATGTAAATGAAAATTGTTACATGGTTTAATACCTGACATGCCTAGTAATGGGTTGTGGCAGTTTCTAATTGTTGAGAAAATGTGATCATACATTAGTAAATGTAACATTTTTTAGTCAAGGTTTTACTAGTATACACATATGTTACCAACTTTAAGTGTTGCTTCACCATATTGTACATTATGCATGAATATTCCTAGATTGATATAAACATGCTATTGCATTGATTATTCATATCACGTTTATGCAGTGTAGTATTCATGTTTGAAGTTTCTAGTTTTCTCCTAATTTAACATTCTTACCCATTATATTAATTCAAGAATCTGCACAATTAAATTGCATTGTGTTATGTAGCCCAATGAAGGTATGCTGTGTTGGCCAAATATGGTCATCTTTGCTTAAAATTCTGAACTGTTTTTATTACCACTCTTGAGGAAATTTTTCTCACTGAGACATTCAGTCATCTTGTGTGCTCAATGTAGAATGTCTGTGAACCATTGGAGGGTAGTGACCTCCAGGAAAGTATTCTTTGAAAACATCTAGCGATTATAGCATGCTATAATTTTGGGCCAATACAGAATACCTTTAATATAATTGTAAATTATGTGCAGCAGCATCAAAGAGGTAGTTGTACATCTTAAGCATAATAGTACCAAAAGATCTAATGGAATAATCCCACACATCAACACAACTAAGTCATAAATTTACACCTATATTGTTTAAAAGTAACCAAATAGTGGGTAAATGTGAGTCTTGCTTAGCAACTCAAATAATGGTAAATTGACACCTAAGTTGTGTTAAAGTAACCAAATAGTGGGTAAATGTAAATCCTGCATAGCAACACAAATATGGGTAAATTCACACCTAAATTGTGTCAAAGTAACCAAATAGTGGGTAAATGTAAATCCTGCATAGCAACACAAATATGGGCAAATTCACACCTAAGTTGTGTTAAAGTAACCAAATAGTGGGTAAATGTAAATCCTGCATAGCAACACAAATATGGGTAAATCGACACCTAAATTGTGTTAAAGTAACCAAATAGTGGGTAAATGTAAATCCTGCATAGCAACACAAATATGGGTAAATTCACACCTAAATTGTGTTAAAGTAACCAAATAGTGGGTAAATGTAAATCCTGCATAGCAACACAAATATGGGTAAATTCACACCTAAATTGTGTTAAAGTAATCAAATAGTGGGTAAATGTAAATCCTGCATAGCAACACAATAAAGGGTAAACTTACAAATAAATTGTGTAAAAGTAACCAAATAGTGGGTAAATGTAAATCCTGCATAGCAACACAATAATGGGTAAATTCACACCTAAATTGTGTAAAAGAAACCAAATAGTGGGTAAATGTAAATCCTGCATAGCGACACAATAAAGGGTAAATGCACATCTAAATGTGGTTATAAATACCCATACTTTGTGTCCACATGCGGGATTTACATTTACCCTATTTTGGGGTAAATAAACCCTTTTAGTTTTTACAGTGTACGTTCCTCGAGTAGAGCCGTCGTAGTCTCCGTTGAGATTTGAATAACCACAGTAACGACAGTAACTGCCATCAGGGTAATAATAGCAATAGTAATCATAACGGCAGTAACTATAATAATAATAATAATAACGGTACCACCAGCCACCGCGATGTCCCTCCGCACAGTCGTAACTACTACCGTCGTTGTCCTGGTCTTTTGTACTGAATTGTCTATTGTTGTTATAAGACAAACGATCATAACCTGCAAAAAACGAGAAAGACTAAATAAATCGATAAATTATAAACTTTGAACGAATCCAACATCAGATACAATGTAGAGGGCAATGCGTTTTTGTCCTACCAAGTTGAAAACGTCCGTTCCGCCTATGTTTTGCATTTTTTGTTAAATAATTAAGATAAATAAGTTGGTATTCTGCCTTTGCAATGGCGTTGTTATACTTTTTCTTTCTTGGTTCCGTTTAAAATGCAGTGCCACAATAGGAGTCACATACAGATGGGGAAACTATTTAAACCAAATACTACGTTTGGGTTACTAGAGTCGCTAATATCGCTCTTTATTTTATATTTTTTTATCGGCATTTAACACTACTATTCATTTATTTATTTTATTGTTATATTTAAGTTCACAACTTAGCTTCCTAACACTGTCAAAACTTGAGTTATAAATTTCTTGTATGTGTCGGTGTTAAATGTTGTAAATTGTTGAATAATATTATGTTTAATTTAATTTGCATAACCAACTTTTCTTTTATCCCCTTATTCAACCATGTGCTTATTTTTGCTTGTACCACATAGGCTAACTTAGGCTCTCTTCGAACTTGGATAAGGAGGATGTAAGGGGGATGGGGGCTGTGTGATGTAGCTTCGTATGTCATTCAAGTTAGGAAAACAAGGGTATCATTGAAAGATCTAGTCCTGAGTAATCTTACATGTTCTTATTACGTACAAAGTAATAATTGCATTTTGCTGAAAACGCCATATCCCAATAAAACAAAAATCAAATAAACGGGATAATTATTTCTTGATATTATGGTTGTAATATACTCTCTGCCCGGCTCCAAGTTCCCTGTTCTACTGTATACAGGGTATACAGAGTGTTATTGTCATCGATTGTTCAATTCTTTACCCTATATCTATAGCACTTTGTAATATTTGTATCTTTCAACCTGAGCTCATAAGTTGGACTATAAACGTAGATTGAAATTACACTATACACAAATCATGAAATCAATACTTTTAAATGAAGAATAGAACCGACATTGTATGAACGGAATTTACTATTAATGTAGTAGCTAATATTTTAGGTTTCGACGAAGTAACCAAAATTCGATGTATTACACTTATGGAAATTTTGAATGATATTGATTATCGTCTTTTTATTATTTAGTTCTTATCGACATGTACTTCTAGTCTCGTACGTATAACTTCTTTGAACAGACTGATTGATTGATTAAAATTTATCGAATCTATACAGACGAATATTTCAAATAAATCATTTTGATTAAAATTTATCGAATCTATACAGACGAATATTTCAAATAAATCATTTCTGATTCCTCTATTTTAATGTTCTATGCATGATAAACCCTAGATGACTTTACACATAACATGATTAAATTTAAATAGCGCCTCAAAGTTTTCACATATGAGAATCATCGAATATACTTACCACTTAAAGTCACATTATACAGTAACGAGAAGGCACACGTGGCATGCTTCCAGGTACTACTAATATGATATTAACCCCTTTGTAAGTTTGAAGTAATGCGAGTTTGGTAGACAACAGCGAGCGACAAGGCAACAGACATTTACGATAATTTTCAGAATACTCGTTTAGGTTGGGATGATAGTGATGTTGAGATTTACTCTCTCTGTGTCAGAAATACATGGACACTGGCTACTATTATAATATCTACTGCCATAGTTTTATATATTGTTAAGTGCTTGTTACGTGCAAACACGGCCAAGAGACTTGTGTTGCCAATGAAAAGCTGATCTTATCGTCTGCTTCTTATGTCTGTACACATTGTATACAGTCCTGAAACCTACGTGCGTTCCAGTTGTTCTTCAAACGCTTGAAAGAAAATAGAAATGTTTGGAATTGAAAATTGCTGTGAACTTTGAACTTATATATCATTTAGCCAGGAATGCGGTAGCTATGAGATCAGGACATTAGTTGTTAGTTGCTTCTCCTAATTCACGTAATCGGTCCAGATTTATGTTTGCGTCAATGATTAGAACCATCAATTACTCACCTGTATTTCCACTGTGTGATCCAACTGATAGTCGATACTTGTCTGCTTGGTAATTAATCCTAAAAGTCGAATAGACGGCGTATTTTGATGATGAGCCGGAGTCCCTTAGATCAATACGAAGCTGGTAAGTTTTCTGGTTGGTCAGAGAGTAGATATATTTATTACCTAGCCAGTGGTCATGATTTTTATTACCGAAACCGTCCTTGTAGTCCCTCCAACCACGATAAAAGTCAACGGAGGCACTCGATCGTCGCTGGAAAACCTATGAAATAAAAAAGAAAAGTGAATCCAGCTATATAATCTAGTTATCCGTAAGAGCATAACATTCAACGCCGTTAGATAGTTAACAGAGATATGGATACTGTGAAAGTGAGATAATTTGCAATAGTGTTTTGTTTCTTGATTTTGGTTCTTCCTTAAATGGTCAAGTGCATCTCAAAGAGATCTGCAGTGCATCATTTTGAGGAATGTAAAGTATAATGTGAGAAAGTTCAGAATTTAAGTCCTTAATTGTTTGCGAAGCTCACCGTCCATCCTCCTCCGTTACTTTCCATCTCACAGTAAACCTGAATACCGCGTGGCCAACCATCAGGGTAAATGGTGTAAACTCCATCACTGAGTGTACCGGAATCATAAAGCTCGTAGCAATCTTTTGGGAGGCTTGTGCACGTCACTCCGTCCCCTTGGTAGTTTGTATTGCAGTAACATTTACGGACACCACTCCTCGTAGCACAGGTTGCGTGACTACTACACTGGTAACTTTCATCTACAAGTCGGCTGTTCCTACAAGTTGATTTTCGTGTACATCTTGAATTGATGTAAAAGTGGCCCTCCTGTTTTAAGATATTCAGCAAAAAGAAAAACAACAACTAATAAATGAATTATGCATTTGCGGTTGTCATATTGAAATTTACTGGATTTCAACGATGGGAGGCCACGTGATTCCCGACTTAACGTAATACATCCCTCGACTGAAAGTTTTTACTGGATTGGCGACAAAAAACTGGGTCTATAGCCCCTACACAACCACGATGCGCACGCTACTCGGTTATCTGTAAATGCAATGTAATTATCGACAAGTATAATAAGTAAAGGTTTCCTTCTAATTATGTGTACAGATTAAGAACAAAGCATTATAAAAATGACCTGAAGGACCGTACTGACCCCTAATACACTTCCTATGTCAGCAACGAAGCAGTTGTGGCGGCACGTAACTCCGTCTCCTTGGTAGTTTTGATTACAGTAGCATTGACGGACACCGCTCCTCTCAGTACAGGTTGCGTGAACACTACACTGGTAACTCGCCTCTATAATATGGTTGCTTTGGCAAGTTGATCTTCGTGTACATCCTGAATTGATGTAAAAATCGACAACCTGATTTCAGATATTCAGCGAAAAGAAACAACATATAATCAAATTATGAATTTGAAATGTACAGGATTTCAACGGTAGCTGGCCAAAGATTGGTTCCCTTCGAATGATCTAGGTACGGGTATGAACCTTTATGAAAGTTTTATGAGTTCTTTGAAGCCAACTCCTATATAGGGGGCGTTGGGATCCGCCTTAACAAAAAGTAGCTGCAAATATTGCATTCAACGGCCTATCGCAACTATACATTATGCATACAAATGAATCTAACCGCAAGACTGTGATAAAAAAGTATCCATAAATTTTTGTATAAGGCTTATCAGTGCATGCACACCCGTAGGAGTGGCCTCGTGATTCCCGACGAAACGTAATATTTCCCTCGACCACACTTTTGACTGGTCTGGCAACAAAAAACTGGGTCAATGGCCCCTTCACAACCACGATGCGCACGCTACTCGGTTATCTGTAAATGCAATGTGATTATCGACAAGTACAATAGTAAAGGTTTGCTTCTAATTATATGAACAATGATTAAAAAAGGCATTATAAAATGACCTGAAAGAACCGTACTGACCCCTAATACACTTCCTTTGTCGGCAACAAAGCAGTTATGGGTGCACGTCACTCCGTCCCCTTGGTAGTTTGGATTGCAGTAACATTTACGGACACTGTTCCTCTCAGCACAGGTTGCGTGAACACTACACTGGTAATTCGCCTCTATAATCTGGTTGTTTTGACAAGTTGATCTTCGTGTACATCCTGAATTGATGTAAAAATCGCCAACCTGTTTTAATATATTCAGCAAAAAGAAACATCAGATTAACAAAATGGTGAAATTGCGGTTGTCACAGTGAAATGTTCAGGATTCTAACGGTGGGTTGCCTATGATTTATTCCCCTGAATGATCTAGGTACGGGTATGGATCTTTATGAAAGTTTTGTGAAGTCTTTGAAGCCAACTCCGATGAGGAGGCCACGCGGTCCGCCCTGAAAAGGTAGCTGCAATTATTGCATTAAAACGGCCTATTGCGACTTTAAATTAGGCCTACAATTAGATTCTAGCCGCAAAATTATCGTTAGTAGTATCCATGAATTTTAGTGTAAGGTTTATAAGGGAATGAACATATGTGGGTATAGCCTTTTGCTTCCTGAGTATATGTAAGTAAAATATTTGATTCTTATTATATGGAAAAAATCATTAAAAGCAAAACACTTAAATGTAAGAACCGTACTGACCATTAATACACCTCCTTTGTCAGCAACGAAGCAGTTACATTGGTTCAGAGGGATGCATTGTTCTTGCTGTCTCAGATAATTACCGACGCAAACACATTGCTCTGTTTCTCTTCGAGAGGAAGACGAGATGCAAGTATTAGGGTTGTCACAAGTCCTCTCACATGTCTCATTGCTAAATATCTCATTAGCTGGACACCATTCAGGGATTGTATCTAGAGAACAGGAAAGAAAAAAATGAAAATAATAGTAACCTGATACAGTCACGACATATATTACATGTGGCATAGAATGGTTTGTCGTCATTACTTAAATACGTGGTTGTCAGAAGGTTAAAGGAAAACAACATACACTCAGAAGCTGCTCGAATAAATGTAGAACATTTTAAATAGGTAGTGGCCGTTCCGTAGTCACATTAATGTAACTATTTATTCTGATAACGAGATAAAGCACCATCATTTGCTGTGCAATTAGTCTGAAACCAGGTAGTCATGGCTTGTTTCTGTTTGGGAGTTCTCTAGGTGTAAGTATACTGCTTTCTGACAACAATGGTAATTAATAACAACATCAAAATTCTTTCGTTGGTTGTTCTGATCAAACTGGGAGACGAACCTGGTTTAATTGTAAACGTTATGTTGTACTAACGTTAGGAACGGTTCCTTGTTCAGAGCCATGGTCAGTCTTGAGTACGAAGCAGTCTTGTAGTGAGTGCGTAATCACACTTTAGCTAATGAAGGCATTTTGGAATTCTAGTATGGATACTAATGCAAGATTAAGTGTTTGAACTCGCACTAGAAGCTTGTACTTGCACTCATATAATATCATATTCTAATTGCTACAATATGTTTTGTAGCGCCGTTGTACTCGCTGATATACTATAAGTATACTCGTACTATGTATATTGTAGCAGTTTCTTCAAAACATATTTGACATGCCAAATTTACTTCCAAAAGATCCTTTCGTTTTCAGAAAAAACCTTTCATTTTCTGCGCGTTTACGTTTGACATTTAATAAATGATCACGATTTTTATGATTTTTTGGGCTTTATATTTAATAATGTAAAAGACACTTACCATCTGATATTTGGAATGTTCCCAAACTAGATATAGAATAATCCCCCCATTCATCTGAGATACGAAACTCGTCGTATGTTACATAGTAAGTTTCTCCAGCAACGCTCTCAAAGTCCATTCGTAGTTGGTATCGCTTTTGATTTGTTAAGACGGCAATTTTCTCATTTCCGATCCAAAAGTCACTCCCTAGAAAGCCAAAGCCATTTCTAAAGTCTTTCCAACTTCTACTAAAATTTACAGAATCCGATCTTCGTTGCTGTAATACCTTCAAAGAATATCAAAGAAGTTAACTAGGACGTGATTGAATTATTTTTATTTTTTCCCTACTGCAATGCGATTTGTTGCTAACAACTATTACACAGAAATACTTATACTTATATTTCTAACTTCAGTTTGTAGTTTGGGCTAGATGTTTACAGTTTCCTTGGAAGAAGAACTGCACTGTACCTAAGTACAATCTGTACTTAAATTCCACAATATTAAAAATAATTGATTCAAACTTTCGTTTCGATAAAAAAGGGAGATTCTATTTGAAATAACGACGTTGTATTACATCGCTATATATTGCTGCAATCAAAATCTGAAGTAAATTTTTACAAAACTATTTAAACTTGAAAAGAAAACATCAAGTAATCAGCCATACCGTCCATCCATCAGTATCAAGATCATTGTTACAGTAAGCCTCAAACGGTTCCGGATAGCCATCTGGCTTAATAAGGTACACTCCAGATGTATTGTGGGTAGAGGAACATGCAATCGATACTTCTTTGCAATCTCTCGGATACGCAGGTTGTTGCAAAACCAAGTATGAAGAACCTGGATGGAAAGTAAACAAGGTTAACATTTTATTGTGACTGAAAAATAATTTCAGCTAACGAAAATATCGCCTAAGATGCTTTATCTCAATTGCCTCTCCACCCAGGGGTTAATGGGTACATGTCAGTTAACTTGTCATTGGGCGCAGTATATAACTGCAGCCGTCTGGAGGGATTGTCTCTGGGACAGGTTATTATTGAACAGGGGTAATATAATGTCTGTAAAGCTCTTTGAAACCTATCGCTGTTTAAAAGCGTTACATGAATCAAATATTATGATTAATATTTTTACTATAAGACTTTTTAGCTAATTGTAAGAGAACTGGTTTCGTTACTAAGCGAGTTAAGGCAATGCATCAGTTTAAATATCAAGTATTACTCAACTACCATATAGTCACGACTAAAGTTAAATGAAGTAATCGTTATTGAATTCTCAGATGTAAATGATTTGAAGCATTATTTGTGATTAGTTTTCAGCCTGCAATGGAAATTCAAAGACCAAGTAACTTGATTTCTTTTTAACCAAGCTTCCGTAGTTATCAATCATATCCAAGTGACATCAAAAGACTCACGAAAACAGGAAAATCCCTTTTGTTTAAAGTACCTGAGAAAATATCGTAGGATATAAAAAGATCGAAAGTATACTACTCAGAAGAAATCAACCACAAAATAGATATTCGGAAAAAGTAACACGACTGAAAAACAAAACGTCAAGAGCGACCATTAAAAAGCTAACATTTCCAGCCATTCAAGTTGTCCAACTGAGGTGTTAACGTTTACATTACATAAGTTATATACCTTACAGAGGTTACTTCTTATAATAAGAAAAATCATATGATATAAATAATACACCTACCTGAAGATCTTCCCTCGGCACTGACGATTATCTGTGTAATAAAAGATTTACTGAATACATTACAAGACATACAGAGTATTGCAGTCAACATAAAGCAGGATCAGATTAAATCTAATGTTAATAAAACCAGTTTGAGGGAAAGAAAGAACCTTTCGCAAACTGGTCTAAAATATGTTAGTTTAAGAGTAAAGTCGAGTTATACTTTGATAAAGTCTCCGGATAACCACTTACAATAATGTTTTTCTTTTGTCTATATTCCATATCTGATTTACAGGTCAATGATCACTTACAGGGTAGAACTTTCTTCCAGGAAACATTAGATTACTGGCATTTTCCGGTTTTACAGCTACTCTGGCACATGATACGTACGTGAAGGACAAAGGCAATAGCCGGCTTCTTCCTTAAACAGCTTTGTTGCTTAATGCAGACAGATGTTCTTTGTTCAAGTCATATTTTGACATTAGAACATTTCAAACATGGGTTGTAACACATTTGTGTTTAACAGTCCTTAATAACACGTAGGGATCATTGACATCGCCCCAGCTATTCTTGTTGGACGAAGATTACCGTGTCTTGATACTTACCGTGCACAATGAAACTCTGAGTTTTTAATGGTGTCATTTTACTTGTAAGGTAAGTTCATAGCCTTATATTTGTATATCTTGCTAACTAAACAATTGTAGCAGCGCTACAGAAGCTCAGCTAAGCTTCTATTTGAAATCATTATGTCTAGTGTTGTGCTGATATCGCCAATATTGGACCTGGCCGATATCCGATTTTTTCAATCTCAAAATCGGCCCCATACCGTTACCGATATTTTTCAACAGCCAGTATGAATGTCAAATCGCACTTTAAGTCATATTTTAATACATAAAGAATCAGAATTATCATCGGCTACCGTAAAATATTATATTGCACAGCACACAAACAGTAACCACTCTTCCTATTACTTCTGTTGAACGGTTCGTTACTCTGTTTGACCCACTACGTTCAAAACTTAAGCTGCAAGCCTTATACAAATTGTTGTCACAAAGAGCCACGACATTCTTAGCAAAGAATGTTAAAAGATGACGACAAGTTATGAATAAAACTGACTTCATATAGAAAAGACGTTAGCGTGTCCTGGCTAAGAACTTTTACTACTCTTAGTGATTAACAGAACCAAAACCACGATATTTTCTTTATTTTTTTTTTTAACTTCCGTAAAAAAATATATCCTACCATTTGCCGGTTATACTGACAACTAAGCCTAGCCAAAATTAGTAAGTGCCTCGTCCTTGAATTATTCGACAAATTGTTTCAAACAAAATTCTCAAAATACAATCTTTTCAACAGTCATTTATGTTTTAACAAAATGCATCCATGATACTCATTGCAGCTTTTTAAAAGATACAGACTTTTTGGAATGATTCAGTAGGGGGTGTCCACGTGTTATGAAATGTATTCTCAGCTGAGGACTAGAAGCACTGTGCAAGTTAGTGTGATAAGCTACTACTGTAGTTATAAACATATAGTCACATAGACTTGTGAAATTTACTTTAAAGCGCTACAAAGACTGGTATGTACGTAACGTTAAGTGGCTTGACTGGTCTTTTTACAGATTGTTATATCATTAGATCGGTAAATATTTTTTTTTTAGAACATTTCGTCATGTATGTTTGACCAGCTAGAACAAATTAATAAATCATCGCAAGAAACAAGAAGTGGCTTTGTTGTGGGAAAACAGAGCAGAAATCGGAATTGGCTCCAACAATATAGGTCATTCTCACACGTATTACACACACAAACTGTGAAAAGGGTCAAATTGGAAATATGTAGTCCTTTTACAGAGAATAACATCGAACTAGATTGGATTTGATCGAGTCTCCCACGGGTGGAATTTTGTCCCACAATGACGGGAAATTAAAATGGAAGACATTTTGCTACTCACATCAAAACGCATGCTGTTCATGAATACTAAAAGGTTGAAAAACAAATAACATGATCATGGCATATGATTGTGGCCCACATTTCATTACAACTTAAATCTTTTCAGAAGCCCCTGATTTGAGTCCTCACATGCCATTCAAACTTATATCTTCAATGCAAAATGGTAGAAGTACGTTATGGCACAGCACATGTAAGACAACCATAGTAACGCTACCTCAACAAATATACGTGGTGCAGTAAGAAGAATAGACTTTAAGCAATTTAATTGTATCTGTTATAACATGATGATCATGATGATGATACAAATTGCAAGAGATAAAGAATGTCAACAGAAAGGACAATATAAAAAGAAGAAGTTAAGGAAGAATGAAGGAATTTAATCTCTTTTCTTTCAGACCAAGTCATTCATGACCAAAATTCCATAGTGTGATATTGTTCTGCCATAGGGGGAAAGAATTGAACCATTACTCGGCTTTAAATTTGTAAAAGTATCAAGGATCGGAAGCAGCTTAAACACATTTTTTTCTTGTTTGTTAATGCCGAATAATTATGATATAAACATGTTAGAACAGCCGAGCATATGACAGTTCAAAGTTTATTTAATGACAATGTTGTCTTTCAAGACAAAAACATATTGCATATTACAAAATGGTATCACAACTAATGTCATGAAAAAAATAAAATCTACATTTTATACTTTGCCGTTGTCAACAGATTGAAGCGGTCAAGCCAATTTGTTGGTATATAGCCAAAGTTTTTTTTTTGTCGTCGAGAATGTTATTCAGGAAGAACAGGCGGTGTGCGACGTTATTGTTGTTGTAAAACACTGTGTTTCATGTCACCGTATGCTGAGTATCACATGCCGTTTGTTCCCTTGAATATAATGGAGGAATTTAACTCGATATCCTTCAACATATAAAGCGAATTATTACCATACATTGAGTAAGGATAGATGTTATGATAATACTTTCTACTTTTTGCAACGTGTTAGAAAAGAGACCTTTAAATACAGCGCAATGTATTTAATGTTGTTTAATTTGTAAAAGTCTATCATCGATGTTATTTTTTAGTACAGGGAGCGTTTCCTATGTATACTAAATTATAATACATGTAACTGTAAACGATATACGAAACGTTACGTTTTGTACTACACCAAAAAGCCCTATCACGAAGGGAGGGTGTGATTCGGGTAGTAGGGAGTGATGGAGGACAGCGAAGAGGGAGGGTATGGGTGGGGATCGGTGACTGCTCCCATCGCATACATATTATATATTGAGTACATTTTCAGTGGTCCTATTATAAGAAGTCAGGTCATTAAGTGTGAAAGACGACATGCATGAGAATATCTTCGCGTTGGTTTTACATTTTATTACTGTATTCAAATTGAGACTATTAAACGTTACAAGAACGTTTACATTATCGCCACGACTTAAATGAACACATTGTGTGGAAATCAAAATAAACTACGGTATTTGTGGTTAAATAATTAAAAGATAACTTAAAGGATCATGAATATCTGTCTTTCTCGTAGTAGTCTATTTTCAAGTTATACGTTAGCACCTAATACACTATTTCGCACAGTTGTAGTTAATATATGCATTACATATTTAGTTCTTTACACGGTGAACTAGCCTTAAATATTCTAATATGTGACAGAAAACATCACTTTGGATTGTCATTAGAATGTTCGTGAACTGCATTGTGTCAAAAGGATTTTTTTCAATAAAAATGAAATGTAATTTATCTTTTGGTGAGAATTTTCTCACTCAAATTATGTTGTATTACTTGTTCTCTGCTTTGTTTTACTGTTATAGATTATGTCTTAGAATAAAGAAAAAAAACAAACATAAAACAACAAAGCTATAAATTGAAAAGTATAATTATTTAAAAGACAATCAACTAGAATAAGAATCAGTTTATTTTTAAAAGTTATAGAAACGTTCTCTGCATTTGCATTGAGTTATTCCGCTAATAATATCGGCCTTTAGTGTTATTCGTATGATCGGGTGAAATTTTAGATTTGCCTGTCGCACTTTGTCCAGAATGCAGCCTAAATTTGGAGCTATAATGTCAAGAAAACTGATTAAATGGAAGAAAAAATACAATTCCTTCGTGCAATTGTCTTTATTTAATAAGGCATTTATGCAGCTCTTTTTTTTTGTCTTATTTTTTTGTCTGGATTGATTACACAAAGACTAACGAAACATCTAACTACGATTTTATTTTGAGTATGATTTTATAACGTCTATTCCATTGGAAAGAGACTTTCAATCGTTTTAATCTTCCAATTTATTCAAATTACAGATCGTCTAATAACAGTATCAATTTTAAACAATGTTATTACAATAATATTAGTTGTAATTATTATCACTAAATCGTTAACGTCGTTGCACATTTTATTATAATAGCGCGACACGTTAATTAGGAATACACAGTTAATCAAGTCGCACACATTCGACAAATAATGCGATACTTTATAGATGTTTCATTTTAACTCACAAGAATCAAAACTAAAGTAAAAACAGCTTAATGTTCATAAAAGTACGTTAAAAGAAAATGTACGTTACTTTTTCTTAAATTTATTTATTGAATGCCATATGAGCATATTTGGGGATGTGCACATTTTCTGTCACTGTTTTAGTCAGCTAACGATGTATAAATATATCTCAATTAAAGTTTCCCATTCAGAATCAAAATCTTATTTTTTCCTTGTAATTTCCATCTTATTTTGGCATTGTAATACGACATTAAGTCTGATTCGGTATCATGGAGTTACCTTTGGTCAAGTTATATTACTTCTCGACATAATCATTAAGGAAATCAGACTCATTTAACTGTCACTTTAAAAAAAACTTCGACAGAGTTTTTCTTTACAAACTTTATCATTTCAAATAAAATAAAGGAACATGTCTTACATTTGTTCTGCTCTAATATCCGTCATATTTAAAATAACGGAATATTGGGATTATATTTCTTTGGAATCTCTTACAATATATAGCGTAACTGAATGATATGAGAACACAAAAAGAGAAAAAAAATTAGAAGCTAGCCACTTAAACCGCCGGAGACATTTTCATGATCGCGTATCATACCATGCTTTAATGTAAGCAAATTAAAACCAGAACGTTCTGCCTGAAAAATAACATTTGTTATTTTTCTGGCTTTGTGGAAGTATTTTATCTTTGATAATTCGTTCTGCGATAAATCCGTGTAACCTAAGTTTTCTATTTTCAGCATTAATTTAAGTTTCCATAAATTAGTTTTAAATTAGATTGACGTGTACCCCAGTTGGATTTATTGTTATTGAACTTTGTTTCCTTGAATAATATGATATTTTCAAAATACATTTCAAAGTACCTTTATTTTTGTTGAAGATTGTTTTTTCAAACTTTGGCACACATATAACGATATCTATTAAAGAGATCTCTATGAGCATGTAAAGGAAGTAAATATTTAGGTGCTCTTTAGAAATTTATATCTGAAACTTTCGTGTTTGGATGGTAGTTCAAACAATATAATCAAACGTACAACTGAGCATTTCTTCTAATTTGATTGAACCTGAACAACAGTTTATAGTTATAGATTTCTAATTTAAAGGATGTACCTTGTCATTATAATATTGTTCACTGTAGTTACCCAATTAAGCATCTTTGTGATTGGATTATCACATAGAAATTGTTTTGTTTTAGATTAGTGAACGCATATGTTGCTTTAATGTATTCATCAGGATAACTCGGACAAAGACGAGCAATAAAATGTCTGTTCGGAAATCATATCAAAATAACAGAGCTGACAAAGGAAGTTGCCTTTACGCAGATGAAAACCAAATTATTCGTATGTAGTTTATATCGAAAAATAAAAGCAAGGCATTATAACAAATATAAAGAAAACATTGAAAACATTTAACTATACAAAGCTTATCTAATATCGCTCTGTTTCAAAAGGGAATCTCATGATTGGATTTTTAACAACAAGAACTTTTTTTTTTAAAGTTATCGTATAGTGTTAAGTTATCGCTGAAATAAATGAATTTCTTGTTTTTAGTTATCGTACTCGTAGCCAATATTATGGAGTATACATTTATGAGCTAGAATGATTTACATTTGAATTTAAGCTCACTAATTGTTAATATAAATGGAGTTTTGTAACGTGTTGGTGTGGATCTGTGAAAGGTAGGGTTGGCTATTGGAGGGAAACCTTGTTAACAGATGTGCTGTAAAGGATACGTTGGGAACGATATACTCATAAGTATGAAAAAAGGATTACTTTTTCTTGGCCTTATCACGAAACTTGATTGACTTTGAAAAATTGGTGTGTAACGAAAACACGTTTGAGATGTGTGAATGAGCTTTTCTTCTAAGTATTTTACATGTGAGCAAATTTTAAAGAATACTGTATATAAGCAAAGAAGAACCGATTAGAGCTAATCTTTTGTTTTTATTCCAATATATGTGGTTAAATTAAAAGACGTTTCGTCATTTTTATCGAAACACTGCTGTCTTTCGCGAAGTTAAAATTTCTGAGTATTTCTAATGGAAGGCCTTCTAACTGTAGTTTATCTTGATCTTTTATCGATATTTTCCTATTATTTCGAAGACGCTAACTCTTCACTTTGTCACATAATTTAATATTAACAGAGTTAGCTCAACAACACATTGATGCGACTTATGTTATGTTTTTCGAAACAGAAAATATTTCAATGGAGTAAAATATAAAATATATTAAACAATAGAAAGACTTACCATTTCTGTTCCAAACGAGTTCCAAATCGTCAAAACAGTCAAACAAACTTTGAAACAATTCTCCATGATTTCGAGTTTGTATAAATGACATGCAAAAATATATTCGATGAAGTGCAAGATGGCAAATGACACAGGGTATCTATTTAGGGGTTACCAACACCCTATTGAAATGACCGTAGTAGTATGGATGTCCATTAATGCCATCATTTTATTTGAAATATGATTTGGTGAACAGCTTATACAAATGTGCTGCACATCTAAAGTATTATGGCTTGTGTGTAAAGAAGACTATTCGACATGCGCAATCCAATTTAATATTATTTACAGCTATATATATCTTGAACTTTCAGTCAATAGTCCAGTAAGCTTCATTTGCATAATGTTGAATTGTCCTTGTTCCGATAAATACCGCATACCACCTACTGTATTCCTTTTGACTATCGTGCCTCTAGTTCCAACGACAGCAACGGTAGTGCAATTCAATCAATGTAAATGTATTTGGTTTTAAACGAATATTAATTACAATGATCACTTTTAATCTACAATACATTTAGTGTGGTTTATGTTAAAGTTATGTAGTTGTGTGCCAACCGACGTGAATGCTAGTAGAAATGTTGATTTACTTGTTCTGGTTAAGCTGCTTTTACCGATATTTTAAGAAACATGTATTTATTTTAGAGTAATTATTTTAGCTAAGTTACTTCGCTTTTGGTTGGAAGGCAAAATTAAAGCAGTATCGAAAGGACAGGAAGTGATACTACTAATCAGCACTATATAACATGCATGAACTAGTACAATACATCTTATATACCGTAAAATTTACGGTATGATCCATTCTACACTATCAATATACAAATATCTAATTAACACAGTTTGGAACATTCGAAGTTGGTCAGTGGTACGCTATATGAACAATACTTCCTTGTTTTATGATCACATCCTGTTTGCGGAATCGAGTATTCTCACATCTGATTGAATAAACATTTCAGCTGTTACACTGGGCTTTGACTAATTTGTTTATAGACTGTAAGAATTACATCAATAATGACTGTAAATTATAAGGAAAAATATTTTTCATTTATATAAGATATTTAATCAAGGAGCATGTTTTGACCTATGGAATGGTAGGTTTGATATTAGATTTTTTCTTTGATACAAATTTTTAAATGAAATGTATATCTGTTAACCAGCAGAGGCGTAGCTAGAGCTTATTTAGAGGCGTAAAGTTACTTTATAGGCGTAGCTATAAGTGGTTCTTTTAACAGTGGCCCCCATTTCTCAGGGAGCCCTAGGGTTGGCTACCAACTGAGACAACTGTCAGTCATGATTTTGCATGAATAATTATATGAGTACCAGCACGCCCACGCCATTCTATTATTTAGCTAAAAGTGGCGGAGCCAGAGGTAGAGAAAACTCTGTCCCTCCCACACACAAAACATTTTTAGGGACGAAAAATGGGACGGTAAGGAAAATTAACCAAGAAAAATAAATAGCTATCATATATGATATTGGTCCGGTTACTTTATGATACAGCACAACGTTTAGACTGCCTCTCAGAAGGCTTCTCTCGTAAGCTATATGCCCACCAAGCACAGAAATAGGTTTCTATTAACAAATTCACTTCGAGTCAGTTATTGACATTTTTAGACAAAATTCCGTGAGTCGAACGGCACTGGATTGTCGTCTTTAATAAAAGGTCACTGAGAGAGGAGATAAATCCGTATACCTACCCTCATATCCTATTATGTATTTTAAATGTTTTATGTATTCAATATAAACAAGGCCGTAGACACAGGGACCATGGGAACACGATCCTGACCACCCCCCAACCCCGAAAGTTTCTAGCAAATGGTTAACAAATGTTATATCACCCGAACGCTAATGTTTTTAATATATAATGAAAATGATAGCATCATGCTTCACAACACCCTTACCGAGACAAAATTCTCTCAAAGGTGAGGGCACGCTCCTCCCATTAAGCCCCACCCCTGTCCTAAGATCCCTCCCTAGTACGGACGTCCACCTAAACTTTGAATTGAATTTCAAACAGGGTGTACAGACTGTAAATGTTCATGCAATTACATATAAGTGCAGGCGTTAAGTCAACCTTAGTAGTTATGCAGTAGTTTACGCACATTCTGTGAACCGTCTGAAATAGTACAGTATTCATTTATCGAAACTTGTTTGTCCAATGCCAGCCATGCCAGGCATATAAAATGAACAAAATAGAATTGATACACTTTTCAACAATAGCGATGAATTCCACGTCAGTACTAAATCTTTTAGCTAACCCTTTTCATTATTTCAGGGAAAAAAATACATTTTTATGTAAACCAGTTGCACTTTTCGGATACGTTGGAGGTAGAAATGAAACTGTTAATACACTGAAAACTTAAATTGGTTCACCGACTAACATAACGTTAGTCCATCTGGTGCCTCTCCCGACTAACATAGCCTTAGTCAGTTGCTATACCGACTAATTCATTCCTTAGTCAGTTGGATTTCTTAGTCGGTCATCTTAGTCCGTCAGCTTAGTCGATCAACAATTTGGTAGTCGGTAAATGTATATTAGTCAGTTACATTAGTTGGTGACATTAGTCGGTCTTTACCGACTAATTTATATGAGCCACCGACTAGTTTATAGCAGGTTTTACATTAGTCAGGATGGTGCCTCTCCCGACTAACCTTTCTGAGTCGGTATCGACTGACTAGTTGCACTGACTAGAATCACTGAAAGAATTAAACCCGACTAGTTTTACTGACTAGCATCACTGAAAGAAAAGAGAGCAGAAGAAACACAAATAATGTGTACGTTGGCAGTATTTATTTCTGATAAAACTTCTGATGTCTACAAAGGCTGACTTTCGACAGATAGAGAAGAAATCACTGTAAATAAAATCTGAAAATCTGTTTTTTTTCCAACAAAGTTAAGACAAGTTAATGGATCAAACATGAATCGCAAAAGTATAGCACTGCACAATAATGCAAAGTTGAATCTTGGGCAAGGGTTCCTCATGACTTTCGTTTTAAAGTGGTACCCCAAATCGACACCAGTTAAGTCTTCACGAACAAAGAGTGTTTCTCTTAACTACAAATGGCCTCCCACTTGTCTTCAGGAAGCCAAAATCTGCACCATTATTGACCTGTGAACAGAAAATATGATATACGTGTAAGCACAGATACAGATATAGCACATGATAACTCACATTATCATAAACATACATTTACATTAAAATTTTATAACATATTGGGAGGTATACATTTAAATCTAGGTCCCTCAAATTATAAGCCAGGAATAGCAGCTTTACCAAATTATTATTAGCTTTGCACAGCATAACACCAAGTTATTTCTCAAAGCTTAATAATTATGTTAATCATGTTAATAATGATCCCAATAGACCGGGATCCCAGAGGGTTTGGTTAGCTGGGAAGGTAACCAATTGCCTGGTACATCACAATGTTCACAGTGCATTCCTGTATATGAAACCTGACGACTGGCAAACCGACTGTGGTGGGTGTGGCTGGGAGAGCAATTTTAAAGTCACCTGATAGCTAACCTAGATCAGTTTTCATGGTAACACATCAAAGTAAGTACAATGTGTCAGGTATGGCCCCAAGAGCAACAAATGGCCATTGCCAGTAATTATTGGTGGTGGGGTACCCCTGCCAGTGATCTATAATTGACCCCTCAAGGCTGACCTAGGTCAGCTCATGAGGTAACCACTTGAAACCTACTGGAAAATGTTGGTTAGGACTTCAGATACAACTGATGGGCATTGCCAGTAATTTTTATTGGTGGGGTAACCCTACCAGTAGACCCCCAAAATGCCCATCCCCCATTGACCTAGATTAGCTCATGAGGTAACCAGTTGAAAACTACTGTAAAATGATTGGCAGGACTCTATATGTAAGGGATGGGCATTTCCAGTAATTTATATTAGTGGGGTACCCCTGCTAGTAGACCCCCAAAATGCCCCCCCCCCCCCCTCATTGATCTAGGTCAGCTCATGATTTAACCAGTTGAAAACTACTGGAAAATTATTGACAGGATTCTATATGTAAGGGATGGGCGGACTCTGGCAGTGGTGGCCCACCAATATAAAATACTGGAAATGCCCATCCTTACATATGAAGTGATACCTATCATTTTCCTGTAGGTTTCAACTGGTCAAATCATGAGCGCACCTAGGTCAATGAGGGGATGGGCATATTGGGGGTCTACTGGCAGGGGTACCCCACCAATAAAAATTACTGGCAATGCCGATCCCTTGTATCTGAAGTCCTAACCAACATTTTCCAGTAGGTTTCAAGTGGTTACCTCATGAGCTGACCTAGGTCAGCCATGAGGGGTCAATTATAGATCACTGGCAGGGGTATCCCACCACCAATAATTACTGGCGATGGCCATTTGTTGCTCTTGGGGCTATACCTGACACATTGTTCTTACTTTGATGTGGTTACCAAGAAAGCTGATCTAGGTTAGCTATTAGGTGACTTTAAAATTGCTCTCCCAGCCACATCCACCACAGTCGGTTTGCCAGTCGTCAGGTTTCATATACAGGAATGCATTGTGAACATTGTGATGTACCAGGCAATTGGTTACCTTACCAGCTAACCAAACCCTCTGGACTCCCGCTCTACAGATCAGTGAAAATTTGACCAAACTTATGAAGCTTGCACGTAAATGATATACTAGACTGTTTTTTTTTTAAAACAGGTTATGAAAAGTATCTTAAATATCATTAAACAGTTGGGTACAATAGTTAAACTCACTCTTCCATCTTTTTTCTCTATGGTATTTGTTCCTTTGCTTTTTGGACTCTTGGATAAACTCTTTTGTTCTGCGAAGGGTACCAATATATCATCTTAAAACATGTCTTTAAGCCATATATAACACAGTTCTCCTCTTCTGTTGTTGCCTCCACACTGGTGTCGTACATCACAGGAAACCTCACCCTTGACTTAGATATTTGGCTTTTCAATTCCTGCTGGAAAAAAGAAACAGCAAAGTATTCATCATTTGAAAAAAAAAATTAAATAAAGTTGTCACCACAAAGTTATGTGAGATTTGCTTCCACTATAGTCTCAAAAAACAATCCCAAAGTTTGAAGCAGACTGTATAAAGCTGAAAATTTGAACGAGAGTGTCATCACCATTGCAACCAGAATCAAATGCCCAGAATACAGAGATAATAAAACATGGGCTAAATCTTTGTTTGTTTTTATGATCTTTAAAAATATAAAATTTTAGAAACAGAAATGCACTGAGCCAACTTATTTATAGGCCTAATCGTTTTTAGTTGTTATTTTGCTTGCTCACATAACAAGCCTGTTTAGACCTAGGCTAGAGGAGAATCAGTACTTTGTTACACTAAGTTTGTCTTTCGGTCGTTTTGATTTAGTCTTACTAGTAGTACTAAAGTATATAATGGACCGGCGAAGACTAGAGAATACCCAGAGTTTTAGCAACTGCGTTAAACTGTATCATCTGATCTATTATTTACGTCAATGAGTTTCATTCAATCTAGGATCAAAAAGAGAAAACTAATTAATCTTAACCTTTAAACTTTGCTACTAAACAGATATGCTTGAATTACAAATAAATGTCAAAAAAACATCATAATCTAAGAATCGATGCATATACATATACATAAACAGAATAATTTGAATTCGCGCAAGTGAACCCTGCACTACATTGGACAGAAAAAAAAAACGTGCAATTAGACCAAACTAAACATACTAAATTTTCCGTTACTTCTACATAAAATATCAATACAAATACAACAACTTACTCTTTTGGCAGTATACTAAAAGCACATGTTATAATAACTTCAGACTATCAAGCTTTCCTGAGAAAAAACGGTTAATACTTCTTACAGTAAGCAAGTCGACCGTGAAGGAATGTCGCAATTGTTTCCTGGGTGTGACCGGAAATTAAATACTAAAAAATGATAAATGAAAAGGTTAAATACAACTGAAGCGTGCATCCTGACTGCTCGCAACATATAATACCGTTGACTATCCAACATAATTTGTTCAGCCTACTGTGACTGTACGTTTGAAGGTCTAGCCTTGCTTATTCAATATCACAAAGCCTACCCATTTAGATTCACATGGGAAATTACAGGAAATCTTTACCATGAGTGTAGACTTCAAATAAACTATTGAGCCTTATAGTTCCAGCATTTGTTTGGGAATAAATTAGAAGATTATGTGCCACTGTTCAATCTAGCCCAATACACACATAACACATTGTTAATTGGTGTTTAGAATGCACACTTTAGTGTTGAGAATGCACTGCAGTACCCAGTAGAAGCCTATAGGCTACTCACTGTCATTGCACTTGTGTATTGCGAAACGCCAACGTGACAACGGTAGCGTTACACTAACCATAATACAGTACTAGTGCCAGTGGCCTAACAATTAACTTTAATTTTACCTTCAAGTTAAAGGAATAACAGGTAGGCCGATGATGCAGTTAATACCTCCATTCTTCTAAAGACCTTCTTGGGTGATTTACGGTTAAAAGTTGCTTAGAGTGATCGTATGAAACTATGCCAAGTCCAGCAAGCTGCCGTTGCCTCTCGGTTTCCAAATTAAAGTGAATCGAATTGGGTTAAAATACATTAGTCCGTCGACACCGACTAAGCTACGATTATGGCGTAAATCGGGTGTCCGTGTCGTTCTTAGTCCATGGGTTAAAATACCTTAGTCCGTCGCCACCGACTAAGCTGCGATTATATTTTCCTTAGTCAGTGTAAACTGACTAAGAAGCAGCGATGAAACGAAGATTTTTGCTAGTTCGTGTGCATTGACTAACGTTACAAACTAATTTAACGTTAGTCCGTGGCAATATTGACTAGTTTATTTTTTCAGTGTACAAGTCGACAGTTTGAAATAAAATGTCGTACGTTAAGTTTTTAGCATAATCAGTAGAAATTTGTGAGATAATATAGCCGAAATTTAAAAATAAGTCTTGATACAATACTTCAAAGCTTAGCAGTATTCCGCGTACTGCCGGGGTGACTATTGTTGCACGAAAAAAGAACCGGATATCCCATTGACGTTGCGCGAAAGAGAAACTAAATATTGGATGTTGTGCCTGGTTTACTCACTCTTCAATATATGAATTCTCGTATTCCTTGACTTTGAATGCCATAACAAATTTTGACAAATAAAGATGGAAACACATTTGGCAATTTCTGTGGGTGAAATTGGATCCCGTATTAAATCAATCATTGCATGTTAAAACAAAAAGAAACAAAATATTTCATAATCACAGAGTCGACACAAATTGCGCCAGTCTGGTCGTCCTCGAATTGAATCTACATTCCCCTTGAGAAAGGAAGGATTTACGCCCCTGTACTTACATTAGAAACAACCATATCACACGGTGCATATTCGTTTTGCTGGATTAGGAATGGAAGTTGCGCAGAAGAGCTCAGTCAAAAGGTTGGTTTAGAGACCCAATGATTAGAAGTCTCGTTGTAGGTTATTCAATATGCAAGGTGTCAGTGAACTTTCGGCTAATCAAATGATTTCTTCTCTGGAATTTGTTTGGCCATGATAAAAATCTGTTCAGGTGATGCAGAATTTATTCAGCAGGTGGTTCAAGTCCACCAACAGATAACATTAAGCCACTCACTTTCCAAGAAGAATATCAAACTTTTGAGCACTTAATGTGACTTGATATAGAAAAAAGGCTAATCCTATGATATAAATTTTGTATGACAATTGGCAAAGCGATCAATGTGTAAATTAGTAAATGCATCAAAATTGACGCACCTTCGTAATTGACGCATCTTCAAATTTTGCTAGCTACGATTTAGCAGGCAGCAAAGCAGAGTTACATATTTCATGAGTTTGAATCCACTTCAGGTATATGCTGATCAAATTGTGTGTTTTTTTTTAAAAATCTTTTGACATCCTCTCTCAAGTTTTGCACGTATTTTTGGCATTTAGAAATCTTACTTCCTACAAATAACCAAAATTACCTAAACATGAAACCACTACTCTCAAGGACCTGTCTGTCTGAGTTGAGAGGCTCAATATCGGGTATAAAATACTTGACACGGCAGACATTTTGTGGTCAAATTCTGCTCACTATACTCTTGAAGGGGCAATGCCAGTACAAAAAGATATCTTAATGTACAGTTAGCTTGTTACAACAATATGACAGTATATGTGTACAATTGGTAAACATTTCATAATATTTCAACAACACATACATTAACACTTAAATGAGACAGTGCCCCCCCCCCCCCCTTTGTAAATAAAGAATAGGAGCTGGTGTTGTTAAAGCTCATTACCAGCTTTGTATGGTTAAAATACAAACAAACCCACTGGTGGGACTATGAGGGTTGGGAGAGGGGCAGATTATGTCTCCTCCCACATTTTCCCAGAACTAGAGCAAATTTTCAAATACACAACTAGAAACCTAAATTTCTCAAGAGGGGTGGGGGCACCCCCTTGTTCCCTCTCTCAGGTTTGCCTCAAAACTAGTACTTGGTGTGACCTGTTTTTTCTTAAACTAAGTAATTTTGTTTATGTTGTCCTTTTTTCTAGGAATACATGTGCTGGCTCCCAAAGAGTCTATCTCTTTTTAGCACTGTGGGTGAAATAAACAGTTTAATAGCTATTTTTGGTTAAGTAGGAATATTTTTGGTGATAGATGTTTAATTTGAAATGTGCCTATGGACACCGAAACCCATTTATATGTTAAGTAATGTGTCTGGTAATTTATTTATTAAGCATTAATTGACATCTGGTAGGCCACTGGACCCCAGATACCAGGGAGTGAAGGGCATAGGGTTGGAGGGGGAAGTTGAGACAAAGGCTAAATTATGAATATTCAATGAACCAACCTTTGTGATTGGTTTAAGGTGGTCATGTGTGAGATGAATTGAACAATTATTATAGAATGTATTCTTATTATTATGGGATGTATTATTATTATTATTATGGGATGTATTTTAGGAATTATGGGATGGAATGAATAGGGTATGATGGTAGGGGGACAAATTTAAGAATAGTTACTGAAGCTGAGTTGCTAATAGGTAGAGTAGAAGAGAGGAAGGATTAAGTTTGAGATGGTTGGGCACGAGATCATAATTATTTTCTAAGACTAACTTCACCAGTATTAGAATAGAGGACTAGTATAAAATTAATTTAAAGTTAAGTGGACACTTGAAGCGTTTTTATAGATGTTTTGTGAATACCTGGAGCTTGTTCTTTAAATGGATATTTTATTTTAGTAAAAACCTGGAACTGTTTTACATGGAGATTTTATATTCAATAAAAGTTTATCACCCGAAGTTGTAGCCATCGAGGCAGACCTACATTTCATCCTGTTCTAATATCTGGCAACCATACTATTTGTTGTGCTAATTTTCTGTTGTGGTGAAACTATAAATCCTTTTTTTTTAATTCTACGTCCTTGTTTGGCACCGGACGTAAAGCCCTGCGACGACCCAACCCCAGTGATGAACAGCCCCTCCTAGTGACCGAGACGCCCCAAGAGGTTATTTTCTCCGAGTTGCGAGCTACCCAGAGAGCCACCCTACCCCAGAGACGTCACCAACTAAGGGAACCGCCCTGGAGGTTTCCTAATGAGACAACTTCAATTTCAATTACATTTGGTCGACTCGCGCCGCCTTTTTGTTTTTTATTTCGTTTGCACTGATAAGTACTTTATTTTTTAATAAGTTCAGTGGAGTCGTTATAAGATGTAAGAGCTCCGAGATATGAAAGTTACACCCATTTATATAATTTTACATTTATCTTTAAAGTTTAAGTAACTCCATTGATTTGAAATACAACGTCCGTTTACATAGTTAACACACTTTGCCTTTATATGTTTGTTTCTGCGTGTGAGCGTTCTACATTTCCAAGTTGTCCCTACGATCTCAGAGTGAACCGGCCCTACCCTCATGGGAAGGTGCCACTTGTAATTTTCCCAAACCTCAAAATATACTTATGCCTGATCACTGCGTTTTTGGCCGGCAAACATTTCTTTTTCAAACCAAGTTGTATCGTCCAAAATAAAGGATACAATAGTAATGATACGTTTAATGTTTGCTACAGTAAAATATTACATGGTAAATGAAGCTGGTAAAAAAGATTTACGATATTAATATAAAAACTAATCAAACATCGCGATAACTAATAACGGTATTATAATTAGTTTGATGCTTTGAGCTTAGAGGCTCTATTAATAAATTATGTGTGTATAGTTCTAATTAAATGTTACGCAATTTGTCGCTACTTCGTAAATCGAAGTAAACTATTAAGATAAAGGAAAAATCAAGTCTTTGGATTGCTTAAAAAAATGGGGTTTATAACTTCTCTTTCAGAAACTCAGGCAATGTGAAGAACACATTTGGCTAACATTTCTTTTTTAAACCGAGTTTTATCGTCCGGATTAAAGGATTAATTACAATGGTTAATGCGGTTAATTATTGCAACGGTAAAAACTTCCATAGTTTATGAAGCTGGTAACAAAGAATTCAATATTCATGTATACATTATTCAAATATCACGAAAAGCACCCCCCCCCCCGAACCCCTCCTTCACCCCTACGACTACGCCACAGTTATAATAATTCCTGAAGAAATAATATCGTGATAATAGGGCTAACAATTGAGGCAATACATTGACTACCATTGACTATTGTTTCAATAATTAACCATACAAAACGAGTCGCTCAGTTATACGAGCAGTGTATACCTCTATATACAGGTAGCGATAAAATACACAACGTGCAGTCGGTATAATGGATATTAAATCTAATATCTGTTGTGAAATATTTCTTTGGCAAATGCAGGTTAATTGCTAGGACGTACTTCAATAAAAAAAAAATAACGATGTCATATATATCGAATACGAAGCAAGATGGTAAATACTAGTGAAATGCATGTACGCTTCCCTTTATTATCAAAGTTCAACCGATCGGCATTCTCTAACTGTATAGTATATTATTCATCCTCCTTACTTGATAACTCTATGCAAAGAGTTACAAGCACAGAAGGAAGTGTAAAAGAAGAGTATAGGTTTAACAATATATATATATATATATATATATATATATATATATATATATATATATATATATATATATATATATATATATATATATATGTATATATATATACATACATATATATATATATATATATATATATGTATATATAAATATATATATATATATATATATATATATATATATAAAGCCTAGTAATTGAATATACTGTTTACGTGCTATACATTACTTAGCTTAATATTGTAAAAGGAAATATTTGGTTAGTGTGACGACAATGTTCCCTTCAATTTAAAAAGAAGCTAATTATAATAAACTCTCTTGTTTATACATTTAACAGAATATGACTACATGGATTACCATCGAGATATGAAATTTTCAACTTACGATCAGGACAATGACTTAGCCAACCAAAATTGTGCTAGTACTTCTTATCATCCCGGCGGCTGGTGGTTCAATGGTTGTCATGCTATTATGTTGAATGGAATATACGGTGCTCCTTGGGATACAGGCATCTGTTTGTTTCAAAGGATTACACGCGATAAAAACTGTTCTGTTGTGGCAGTGGATATGAAAATTAAGCCTTTGTGAGAATGTACTTAGAGAGGTTCACAACCATTTCTTCTTTGAAGTCATGAACCCATGGACTTTAAAAACCATTGCTTGCTGGATGACTAATGTTAATTGATTGGATCGAGAAAGAGGGGGGGGGGCAGGATTGTGACGATTTGGTTAAAAGAACATTCAATGAACTTGATCATCAGGTCATATAAATAAAACACTAGTAGCTTAGATTATGAAGAACTGAAGTGTGAGTCTTATTATCCAAGGTTCGTTTATATAAGACCACATCATGGCAGAGGAATGAAGGTTGGATCTTCAATTTTCCCGAAACCAGCAGATTATAATTATATAAATATTAAATTGTAGTTGATGAAGCTACTAAACCCTGCTCTTTACAAGATGAGAAGAATGTAAATAATGAATTTGAATTATCAATTGTGTTGCACGGACACGTTTTGTTATCGGTAGTAAAATGTAATGAAAAGGAACAACTTTCACCTCGTTACGCGAATTAAAACGCTTTGAATAGAGCTAATTATCTTCACGGTTATAGGATATCCCTAAATCAAACGAAAAGTTTTCGTCTTCACATAGCTTTGTTATTCTCTGTTATTTTATTTTGACCTCAAAATATGTAATGCTTTAAATAAAAAAAATACTTTTTGGATTAGTGTATCATTGTTAAGAAAATGACTAATTATCATAAAAAAAATTCTTGTAGCACCTTACTGTTTGCTTAAGGAGATTCACCATAATGCGCACAAAGGTAAGGTGCCGTAATAAGAAGCTGGATTGTGCTACATTTGCAAAGTCACATGTTCGTTGAATTTGCTAGTTCGGTCAACATACACATTTACAAGGTATAAGCTGGAAAGAAAGTAGACATTTAAGGAAATTAAAATAAATGACAATGACAAATTATGATGTGCTAGAATGCAGATGTGTACAGTTTGTTAAACAGTGTTTAACCATTATTTTAACAATAAGTCAAACAATGTATATATGTGTGTATAAAGCACGTTTATCCAACCTTGGATGACAATTAACTATTAATTAATTATATATATATATATATATATATATATGTATATATATATATATATATATATATATATATATATAAAGAGAAAGAGAATCAAGATAGATGAGAAATAGAGTTTGCTTTCCAGAAGGGGTGACGGCTACTGTAAAGATGATAAATTCTCTTTACAGAAGGAGCCTTGTAATGTGGTGAAGTCAGACGGCAGGCTTAAAGGTTGAAAATGGAGTGTCAAATTCCGGTTAAAGTAGGCATCACGTTAATAGGTTGAAAATTGATAGAAATGTTCGTCCAATAATGTAGCAGAAACAGTATTAGAAATTTCCCGAAAGTAATTGACGAAGACGGGATACATGATGCAAAGACTGTAGAAAAAGGAGGTCGTATGGTTTATTCAATATTTGTCGTAACAAATTGTTTGTTGACATCAGCAATTAACTGCTGATATCAACAAATCATTGCTGATAACAGAAAATGGATTTCTCATTCAACCAATTATTTTTGCTGATATCAACAGATCCATTGATGATATCAGTAATTTATTTAATGATATTAACAAATGAACTGCAAATATCACTAGTACATGTCGTTGTTGATATTGACAATTCAATTGTTGATATCAGCGATTCAACTGTAACGACCGAACGTTTATGTTACTATTAAAGAAAAGCGCCACCACCACATCAACAACGCCGCGAATTCGGAAGTACAAGTGGGCCTTTACAAGATAATCTCGCTAGTTCGGTGCAATGTATATAAACTTACGTCATTTGGTAAAATCCAATGACTCTAGAGAAAGAAGGACAGGCCGTTCTTGCCCCTATATCATTGGTTTCTTCGAGAAAGTATAGAGAATACAAAATAGCAACGCCTCTAAGGCAAACATCTTCTTGAGGCTAAAAGAAATTGACAACGGATCAACGCGACCATTAGCAGTGATATTACTGACCTTTTATCAAACTTACTCCTTTTTATCATAGCATTCTACACAGGTTTGAGTGTGTAAGATTAATTTATACTAGCCTAGATATTTTAGCGGTATCTGACGATCACATGTTTGAGATTTGGAAAGCTGGGCCTTTCAAAGCCATATCGAGACCAGCCTGAACGTACTTGAATATACTTTGCACGAAGAAGACAAAGGACTACATTTTTCGAACCGTCGGAACTCCTATTCCTGTCGGCAGGCCATGGACCAGCACCACCGTCACATGGGTTGATGTTGGTGTACGGCCTATCGATTTTCTACTAAAATATGCGGGCTTATGGGGCATTAGAGTACAAGGAAAAGAGACTTTGCCCCTCCCCCATGGTACAGCCAATTTTCAAAAGGCTTAATATAATTTGTTAGGCTATTGGATGATACATGAAACATTCGATATAGGTCTTAGCAAGAAGCTCTACTGAAAATGCCATGCAACACACTCAAGAGCGGGCCGAGAAATACCTTGGTGATATTCTGTTTGACGAAACAATACCTTTAAAATGACCATTCATGTAATCAATGTCTCCTGAACGGAGTTTCTGACTCCTCTTTATTCTCAATCGCAACAACTTAAAGGGGTTGATTTGTTTTAAAAAAGGAAAATTGCAACTTATAACCTTCTCATACACTCATCATTCTCTGCAGTTTGTGGACACTCTACGACCGCCATTCTCATATTTACAATAAAGCAACTTGTATACAACACTCCAGTGACTTTGCGCATTGTCAATGATGCCGGAAGAAGATGTGGAAGAAAACGCCCCCCCCCCCCTCCACGCACGCACACGCACACTCCCAAACATGCACACACTTCAAAAGACTAGCCAGGGGCCCTACCTTTTCCATTGGTTGGTGGAAAAGAAAGAAATAATTTGATAAGAAACGGAAAAGAGATTGTGTGATTATACGTGAAAATTTCAATGAGACTGCAATTTTTCAAAGCAATGTAAAAATATCTGTATTAAGATGCAATATCTTCCATTACTTACATAGCACTGGATTCCGCTTTCGTAAACTTATAATTCTTTGTTTTCCTTCTGTAAAGGGCTTGTGAGATAATTTCGTGTTTTGTATTGAACACTTAAAATATTTGGTATGATATTTTTTTGCGCGCTTTTTGTAAACTAATTATTGAACGAGTTATCCTAAATTTTATATTTTAAATCATAGCCGGTAAGGATGTGGTACAGTGGACAGATTTGGCTACCCGCATAGGGTATAACCTTTGTTAAAGCAGCATTTTGCGTCCTTTTGTATGATTTTTGTCAACCTCACTGACTCCACTATGCCATAACGACATACACAACTAGCCTATCTATTTAAATCTTACTTCACATGGTGGCATAAAAGTCGAAAAATTTGCAACTTTCAACTTTGTTTTTCTCCAAGATATTTACCGTTAGAACCCAATAAACCTCGCCCATAATATGAATATTTAAACACTACGAACGTCATTGACCAATTCAACACCATGCTTGATTTGTTTACAGTCTATATTGCAGTTGTACCAGCGAGTTCCATTACATCTCCCTGATTGTACCAACGCAAAGTCTTGAATCTATTTTTAGCAACGGCTCATAACTTAACCTGCATCTCTGATTGGTTGAATTCAAACTAGTGGGTTTGGCGGAACTGTATGCGATTACTTTTAACTGTGGAATTGGTCGAGGACACTCTTCTCATTATCTGCAAATATCCTTAATTACTTGCCAATTAACGTTGCTGGCAGGAAAAAAACTTGGCTAATATCTTAATTTGCTATTTTGTGATTGATATATGTAAAAAAATCGATGGACATGTCAAAAAAGTAGAAAACGGCGACCAAACGCAAAATGCTGCTTTAAGAATTGATTAGTGTTAAGGGGGGGGGACGCGGGAGATTCACAAAGGATCGATCGAAAGGTAGGGGACAACCTTTATCAGGTGGTACGTGGAAGGTAGAACTTAGTGGCGCCCAAGCAGGAGGTCATGTAGGGGTCATGACCTGATCTGGGTCCAGGTGGCGAAGTCCCGGAAGCTCTGTAGTATAGTGGCAAGTGAAGTCCGCAATTGCACTGAGTGTACGCTTAGCTTTAAAAAATAAATCGTATCGACGGCTAAGCAATAAGGATAGTGTTTTCTATTGGTGTTTTTCGGGACCTTAAAAATTTGAGAACAAGTAGCGCACAACAATAAAATGTGAGCGAAGCGAACAGAACAAAAATACTCATAAGAGAGATGCTAGAGGACCTTTTGTGATTCATTGGGGCACTGTCCGGTAAGAGTCTATGTGGCCCCGACAAGCAAATAAATGAACATTTAATGTCTAGTAATATTGGATTCGAAAAAACGTTCTTATTTCTATAGCCTTTTCTCTAGTATGAACAAAACATTGGCCAAACAGCTGCTCGATTTTGGGAGGGAAGACTGTTGAGTGGTGATGATGAATAGTGAGGATGAATTCCACGGATCATAAATTCTTAGGGTGGGGTGGTTATAACAGTCAGCCTGGAAACAATGCATTTTTCAATATATATATGGAGCAATAAAAGGGATTTCAAACCTAGGGGTATGAACATATTCGAAGAAAA